>NC_088781.1:84986250-85154250 GCF_958450345.1 Calliphora vicina | reverse complement strand
GGAAAACGCCTTCTACAAACACCATATAATTTTAAAGAAATTGTCGATGACATGTGCAAGAATTTCAAGAAGAGCAGGTTTCGGTGAGTTTATAGAAATAGTTGTTTATGTAAACATTTATGAATGAATAATGCTTGTAATATATGTATATTGAATAAATTTTGTTAATATTAAAAAAAATCGTTTATTTAAATCTCTGAACGCAGCTGGTAAAATAGTAAGCTTACGTTCAGTAATGAAGAAATTTAACGCATCTGATATAAAACTAAACTCTAGTACAGTATTGCGAAAATTAAACGAATATAGTTAAAACCTGAACGCCCGTTTACTTTTGCACAAGCTGAACTCTATATAGTAAATAGCTGAATGCACGTTCAACGTTAAGCTGAACGTTTTATTCGGTTTTCTAAAAACCTGCACCCTTAGGAAATATTCAGAAAAACTAAATGTTTCTTCCGATTGCACTTAAATGTTGCTGTATGTAGTTAGTTTTAGCTGCTAATGAACAAAATAAGACCCATCTAAGGCAAATCTATTTTTAAGGGCATGTCTAATGTACATACATAGATATGTACATTATTTTTGGATTTTTATTTGTACATTTGTGGGTTGTTTTCTTACAGAGTTGGGGGTAGTGCACTAAAAGATGAATGCAATCAACATTTCACTAGCACTAAATATTATTTTAGAAAATATATTTTTAACTAATTTTCATCAGCTTATATTTTTATCACAAATATTTTTTAGTGATAGTTATATTTGTTTAACTATAAATCAATTGAGTGGTAGTGTAGAAATAAGCACTAAACTCAAGTAGTTAAATAATTTAACAATAACTAAAAAAAGCTTCAATAATTTTCTTTGCACTAATATATTCAAAATTAGTGATCATGAAGTTATTCCAGTTTAAACTAGAATATTAAAAATAATGAAAAATATTTTTGACTTAAAAAACTAAATAAAAATAATGACTTGAAGAAATTATAGGACATTACAAGATTTAATTTGTTAAAAGATATATTAAAAATGAAAAATACACGCCTTTGGCTTCTTCTGCTCCAGTAGAGCGTTTATTTACTTTTAGTGGAATGGTGGATTCTCCTCGGAGAAATAAATTAAGTGATTCGAATTTCGAAAATCTTGTTTTACTTAAAGCCAATAGTCGCTAATTATTTTCTGTTTCTACTTATGTATTGCTTATTTCTCTTTTTATTGTAATTTGTGTATTTATATACCGCTTTTACGTTTTTTCCTAAAATATATTAACTTAAAGTTTAACCCCCATATGCATAAACAGTTTATAAATTTATCAAAGGTTTATAAAACAAAATTTCCATACAAAATCCGTTTCATAAACCTTTGATAAATTTATAAACTGTTTATGCATATGGGGGTAAGTCTTTAAGTCTTAAACTATGAATAGAGTAAAACATTTCTTTGTTGAACAAAATAGTGCAGGAATAGTTTTTTAACTAAAAATTTTAGTGTAGAAAAAATTATTTCATTAGGCTGTAAAAAAAATATTTTAACTATTTTCAAAATATTATTAGTTAAAAATTTTTAACTACACTATCACTATTATTGAGTAAGGCTTATATTTTTCAATTCATCACTAAACATTAAAAAACTTAGTGAATAATTTTACCCTACAACTATTAGTGATAGTTAAAAATTAGTGCACTACCCCCAACTCTGTTTTCTTATGGCGTTTTACTTATTTTTGTACTAAAGCCTTAATGAATATTGTTTATTGTTAATTTTTTAGTCGTGTATATACATATGTTCTTTAAATGGTAAAAATGAGAATCGTAAAATGCTTTCATTTGTGGAATTTTTTGTTTAATACCATAAAGAACAAATACAATTTTTGTACTTTTAATAATTGTTTATTTATTAAAAAGCACACAATTTATGACAAATCAAAAGTTTCTACCAAAAATGTACTACAATATTTTCAACATTCAAATATACAATTAATAAAAATTGCTTATACTAAAATTTTAACATTTTATACATACACAGAAAAAAGTCTCAACATAAATATTATGATTTGATTTCAATTCATAACATTTATAAATAACTAGCTGACCGGACAGACGGATATTTTGAGTTTTTATAT
Organism: Calliphora vicina; assembly: GCF_958450345.1. Taxonomy (NCBI): domain Eukaryota; kingdom Metazoa; phylum Arthropoda; class Insecta; order Diptera; family Calliphoridae; genus Calliphora; species Calliphora vicina. The sequence continues at coordinate 85,152,131 of NC_088781.1, read as the reverse complement.
AAAAAATCGATTTTTGGTCAGAAATATGAGTGATCACCAGGGAAACCAGGTTAGGTTTTTTTTACTTCCTTTATTTAAAATTCGAAATTGAAAAATATATTATATATAAATATATGCATACATACATACATACATACATACATACATACATACATACATACATACATACATACATACATACATACATACATACATACATACATACATACATACATACATACATACATACATACATACATACATACATACATACATACATACATACATACATACATACATACATACATACATACATACATACATACATACATACATACATACATACATACATACATACATACATACATACATACATACATACATACATACATACATACATACATACATACATACATACATACATACATACATACATACATACATACATACATACATACATACATACATACATACATACATACATACATACATACATACATACATACATACATACATACATACATACATACATACATACATACATACATACATACATACATACATACATACATACATACATACATACATACATACATACATACATACATACATACATACATACATACATACATACATACATACATACATACATACATACATACATACATACATACATACATACATACATACATACATACATACATACATACATACATACATACATACATACATACATACATACATACATACATACATACATACATACATACATACATACATACATACATACATACATACATACATACATACATACATACATACATACATACATACATACATACATACATACATACATACATACATACATACATACATACATACATACATACATACATACATACATACATACATACATACATACATACATACATACATACATACATACATACATACATACATACATACATACATACATACATACATACATACATACATACATACATACATACATACATACATACATACATACATACATACATACATACATACATACATACATACATACATACATACATACATACATACATACATACATACATACATACATACATACATACATACATACATACATACATACATACATACATACATACATACATACATACATACATACATACATACATACATACATACATACATACATACATACATACATACATACATACATACATACATACATACATACATACATACATACATACATACATACATACATACATACATACATACATACATACATACATACATACATACATACATACATACATACATACATACATACATACATACATACATACATACATACATACATACATACATACATACATACATACATACATACATACATACATACATACATACATACATACATACATACATACATACATACATACATACATACATACATACATACATACATACATACATACATACATACATACATACATACATACATACATACATACATACATACATACATACATACATACATACATACATACATACATACATACATACATACATACATACATACATACATACATACATACATACATACATACATACATACATACATACATACATACATACATACATACATACATACATACATACATACATACATACATACATACATACATACATACATACATACATACATACATACATACATACATACATACGTACATACATACATACATACATACATACATACATACATACATACATACATACATACATACATACATACATACATACATACATACATACATACATACATACATACATACATACATACATACATACATACATACATACATACATACATACATACATACATACATACATACATACATACATACATACATACATACATACATACATACATACATACATACATACATACATACATACATACATACATACATACATACATACATACATACATACATACATACATACATACATACATACATACATACATACATACATACATACATACATACATACATACATACATACATACATACATACATACATACATACATACATACATACATACATACATACATACATACATACATACATACATACATACATACATACATACATACATACATACATACATACATACATACATACATACATACATACATACATACATACATACATACATACATACATACATACATACATACATACATACATACATACATACATACATACATACATACATACATACATACATACATACATACATACATACATACATACATACATACATACATACATACATACATACATACATACATACATACATACATACATACATACATACATACATACATACATACATACATACATACATACATACATACATACATACATACATACATACATACATACATACATACATACATACATACATACATACATACATACATACATACATACATACATACATACATACATACATACATACATACATACATACATACATACATACATACATACATACATACATACATACATACATACATACATACATACATACATACATACATACATACATACATACATACATACATACATACATACATACATACATACATACATACATACATACATACATACATACATACATACATACATACATACATACATACATACATACATACATACATACATACATACATACATACATACATACATACATACATACATACATACATACATACATACATACATACATACATACATACATACATACATACATACATACATACATACATACATACATACATACATACATACATACATACATACATACATACATACATACATACATACATACATACATACATACATACATACATACATACATACATACATACATACATACATACATACATACATACATACATACATACATACATACATACATACATACATACATACATACATACATACATACATACATACATACATACATACATACATACATACATACATACATACATACATACATACATACATACATACATACATACATACATACATACATACATACATACATACATACATACATACATACATACATACATACATACATACATACATACATACATACATACATACATACATACATACATACATACATACATACATACATACATACATACATACATACATACATACATACATACATACATACATACATACATACATACATACATACATACATACATACATACATACATACATACATACATACATACATACATACATACATACATACATACATACATACATACATACATACATACATACATACATACATACATACATACATACATACATACATACATACATACATACATACATACATACATACATACATACATACATACATACATACATACATACATACATACATACATACATACATACATACATACATACATACATACATACATACATACATACATACATACATACATACATACATACATACATACATACATACATACATACATACATACATACATACATACATACATACATACATACATACATACATACATACATACATACATACATACATACATACATACATACATACATACATACATACATACATACATACATACATACATACATACATACATACATACATACATACATACATACATACATACATACATACATACATACATACATACATACATACATACATACATACATACATACATACATACATACATACATACATACATACATACATACATACATACATACATACATACATACATACATACATACATACATACATACATACATACATACATACATACATACATACATACATACATACATACATACATACATACATACATACATACATACATACATACATACATACATACATACATACATACATACATACATACATACATACATACATACATACATACATACATACATACATACATACATACATACATACATACATACATACATACATACATACATACATACATACATACATACATACATACATACATACATACATACATACATACATACATACATACATACATACATACATACATACATACATACATACATACATACATACATACATACATACATACATACATACATACATACATACATACATACATACATACATACATACATACATACATACATACATACATACATACATACATACATACATACATACATACATACATACATACATACATACATACATACATACATACATACATACATACATACATACATACATACATACATACATACATACATACATACATACATACATACATACATACATACATACATACATACATACATACATACATACATACATACATACATACATACATACATACATACATACATACATACATACATACATACATACATACATACATACATACATACATACATACATACATACATACATACATACATACATACATACATACATACATACATACATACATACATACATACATACATACATACATACATACATACATACATACATACATACATACATACATACATACATACATACATACATACATACATACATACATACATACATACATACATACATACATACATACATACATACATACATACATACATACATACATACATACATACATACATACATACATACATACATACATACATACATACATACATACATACATACATACATACATACATACATACATACATACATACATACATACATACATACATACATACATACATACATACATACATACATACATACATACATACATACATACATACATACATACATACATACATACATACATACATACATACATACATACATACATACATACATACATACATACATACATACATACATACATACATACATACATACATACATACATACATACATACATACATACATACATACATACATACATACATACATACATACATACATACATACATACATACATACATACATACATACATACATACATACATACATACATACATACATACATACATACATACATACATACATACATACATACATACATACATACATACATACATACATACATACATACATACATACATACATACATACATACATACATACATACATACATACATACATACATACATACATACATACATACATACATACATACATACATACATACATACATACATACATACATACATACATACATACATACATACATACATACATACATACATACATACATACATACATACATACATACATACATACATACATACATACATACATACATACATACATACATACATACATACATACATACATACATACATACATACATACATACATACATACATACATACATACATACATACATACATACATACATACATACATACATACATACATACATACATACATACATACATACATACATACATACATACATACATACATACATACATACATACATACATACATACATACATACATACATACATACATACATACATACATACATACATACATACATACATACATACATACATACATACATACATACATACATACATACATACATACATACATACATACATACATACATACATACATACATACATACATACATACATACATACATACATACATACATACATACATACATACATACATACATACATACATACATACATACATACATACATACATACATACATACATACATACATACATACATACATACATACATACATACATACATACATACATACATACATACATACATACATACATACATACATACATACATACATACATACATACATACATACATACATACATACATACATACATACATACATACATACATACATACATACATACATACATACATACATACATACATACATACATACATACATACATACATACATACATACATACATACATACATACATACATACATACATACATACATACATACATACATACATACATACATACATACATACATACATACATACATACATACATACATACATACATACATACATACATACATACATACATACATACATACATACATACATACATACATACATACATACATACATACATACATACATACATACATACATACATACATACATACATACATACATACATACATACATACATACATACATACATACATACATACATACATACATACATACATACATACATACATACATACATACATACATACATACATACATACATACATACATACATACATACATACATACATACATACATACATACATACATACATACATACATACATACATACATACATACATACATACATACATACATACATACATACATACATACATACATACATACATACATACATACATACATACATACATACATACATACATACATACATACATACATACATACATACATACATACATACATACATACATACATACATACATACATACATACATACATACATACATACATACATACATACATACATACATACATACATACATACATACATACATACATACATACATACATACATACATACATACATACATACATACATACATACATACATACATACATACATACATACATACATACATACATACATACATACATACATACATACATACATACATACATACATACATACATACATACATACATACATACATACATACATACATACATACATACATACATACATACATACATACATACATACATACATACATACATACATACATACATACATACATACATACATACATACATACATACATACATACATACATACATACATACATACATACATACATACATACATACATACATACATACATACATACATACATACATACATACATACATACATACATACATACATACATACATACATACATACATACATACATACATACATACATACATACATACATACATACATACATACATACATACATACATACATACATACATACATACATACATACATACATACATACATACATACATACATACATACATACATACATACATACATACATACATACATACATACATACATACATACATACATACATACATACATACATACATACATACATACATACATACATACATACATACATACATACATACATACATACATACATACATACATACATACATACATACATACATACATACATACATACATACATACATACATACATACATACATACATACATACATACATACATACATACATACATACATACATACATACATACATACATACATACATACATACATACATACATACATACATACATACATACATACATACATACATACATACATACATACATACATACATACATACATACATACATACATACATACATACATACATACATACATACATACATACATACATACATACATACATACATACATACATACATACATACATACATACATACATACATACATACATACATACATACATACATACATACATACATACATACATACATACATACATACATACATACATACATACATACATACATACATACATACATACATACATACATACATACATACATACATACATACATACATACATACATACATACATACATACATACATACATACATACATACATACATACATACATACATACATACATACATACATACATACATACATACATACATACATACATACATACATACATACATACATACATACATACATACATACATACATACATACATACATACATACATACATACATACATACATACATACATACATACATACATACATACATACATACATACATACATACATACATACATACATACATACATACATACATACATACATACATACATACATACATACATACATACATACATACATACATACATACATACATACATACATACATACATACATACATACATACATACATACATACATACATACATACATACATACATACATACATACATACATACATACATACATACATACATACATACATACATACATACATACATACATACATACATACATACATACATACATACATACATACATACATACATACATACATACATACATACATACATACATACATACATACATACATACATACATACATACATACATACATACATACATACATACATACATACATACATACATACATACATACATACATACATACATACATACATACATACATACATACATACATACATACATACATACATACATACATACATACATACATACATACATACATACATACATACATACATACATACATACATACATACATACATACATACATACATACATACATACATACATACATACATACATACATACATACATACATACATACATACATACATACATACATACATACATACATACATACATACATACATACATACATACATACATACATACATACATACATACATACATACATACATACATACATACATACATACATACATACATACATACATACATACATACATACATACATACATACATACATACATACATACATACATACATACATACATACATACATACATACATACATACATACATACATACATACATACATACATACATACATACATACATACATACATACATACATACATACATACATACATACATACATACATACATACATACATACATACATACATACATACATACATACATACATACATACATACATACATACATACATACATACATACATACATACATACATACATACATACATACATACATACATACATACATACATACATACATACATACATACATACATACATACATACATACATACATACATACATACATACATACATACATACATACATACATACATACATACATACATACATACATACATACATACATACATACATACATACATACATACATACATACATACATACATACATACATACATACATACATACATACATACATACATACATACATACATACATACATACATACATACATACATACATACATACATACATACATACATACATACATACATACATACATACATACATACATACATACATACATACATACATACATACATACATACATACATACATACATACATACATACATACATACATACATACATACATACATACATACATACATACATACATACATACATACATACATACATACATACATACATACATACATACATACATACATACATACATACATACATACATACATACATACATACATACATACATACATACATACATACATACATACATACATACATACATACATACATACATACATACATACATACATACATACATACATACATACATACATACATACATACATACATACATACATACATACATACATACATACATACATACATACATACATACATACATACATACATACATACATACATACATACATACATACATACATACATACATACATACATACATACATACATACATACATACATACATACATACATACATACATACATACATACATACATACATACATACATACATACATACATACATACATACATACATACATACATACATACATACATACATACATACATACATACATACATACATACATACATACATACATACATACATACATACATACATACATACATACATACATACATACATACATACATACATACATACATACATACATACATACATACATACATACATACATACATACATACATACATACATACATACATACATACATACATACATACATACATACATACATACATACATACATACATACATACATACATACATACATACATACATACATACATACATACATACATACATACATACATACATACATACATACATACATACATACATACATACATACATACATACATACATACATACATACATACATACATACATACATACATACATACATACATACATACATACATACATACATACATACATACATACATACATACATACATACTGTAATGTTCACGTGCAAAAAGATTCACGTTAAAGTGCTAAAACAAGTAACACTGCTTTAGGTTTCGAAGTGTCCTATAACTCAAAAAGAATCAAAAGTACTTCGAAATCAAAATGCCTGCAAAGGGATAGGACTGCGGGAGCCTTTGAATGCTAGCTTTCAGCGGTGTGGGGGGGTTCGGTCCTAACCTATACAGCATCATATCTATTACAAAATATTTTATTTTAGACTCCCTATTTTTCAACATTTTGGTGTCAGGGCCAGAATGTCTAGAATCTAAAAACTATTTTGCCCCAATCTAGACATTATTAACAAAAAAATAAAATAAATTACTAATTATAAAGGTGTCAGAATTTATGCCCTATTTTTACATCTCTCTCAGATGGAGTAGAGAGGATTAGCCTCAAAACCCGCGCCTACCATAGTTTCAAAGGCCGTGATATGATTGAAACCCCAAATACAAACTAATTGTGTCTTACACTACTTTTCCATAGTTACCGAAAGAAAACACCCGAATAGTTCAATTTAGAATTCCATATTGTTATACAACACGTTTATTTAACTAACTTTTAATAGCAGAAAGTAATTCAAATTATATGTACACTTTATCATTATTCACAGAAACAATAATATAAAAATCTAAACAAAATCTAGCTATATTTCAAAATTTGTTGCAAAAGTTTCAAATTCTCAATAAATGTACTTATATTTAATATGAAGGTAATTATCTTAAATATAATACGAACTTTCATGGGTTAATAAAGTGGAATTAATATTATTGTTTGGCAAAAGAAATAGTAACATAAATGGAAGCAAAAACCATAATAAGAGATAGTAAACAACAATGATAGTTACAGATACACAAAAGAGAACAGAATGATATTTAACTCTTAGCTGAAATGTTAACATTATGTGTCACCATAGCTACACAATTTTATGGTGGTTGCTTCTCTTTATGTTTAATTAATGCAAGATTTTATGTTAAATTAAAAAAATTTGTGTTCGAACTTACCGCATCATGCAGAACTGGTGAAGGCCTCCAACAGGATGATGTGGGTATTTTTGTTGAAAGAGGTTTTAATGATTATCTTGCATTATACATGTTTTTGCCATATTAGTAAAGAAATTTTAGATAAATAATGTAAAAATCTGTGATCTTTAGTTAAATTTTGTTATTTTAGCCTGTTTAAATTTATTTAATACCTATTCCTTTTTAATTTTAAGTATAGAATTTAGGGTTTAGTAAAAATGTCTGTGATATTAGGTTTAGACTTTGATATTAGGTTAATATTATAAATTAATGCAATAGATAAATGAAGGAGAAATTTAAGATTTATGCATTTTGATTTGCAAATTAGAATTATATAAAAATGATTCTTATTATTATTTCTCCTACATTTATATTTATATGAAGATTTTATAGATTTAAATTAGGTTAGAATGTGATTTTAATGTTTATAAATTCATTATTTTAATTAAAATTAGATAATATTTAATGCAAATATTAGTTTCTAAATTACATAATTCTTTTCACGTTACGAAATTTTAATTTAGGTTAGGTAGAATAATTTAGGGTTTTCAAAATTATATTTATAGTATGATTTTTAGTTAAATAAATTTAGATTGTTTAGAAGATTGTAGATTGTTTAGATTGCTTGCATAATGTAATAAAGATTATGAAACTTTGTTACATATTTGGGTTAGGATTTATAGTAAAGAATTGAGTTTTAAATTGTGTTATATTTGATAGTTAAAACTATATTGGCAATTTAATGTAAATGCTGATGTTGATTTCTATCGATGGTATTAATAGTTTTGTTGTAGAATCAAGCAATGTATCTGAATTATGGATCTGATGGTAGAATTGTTGAGGTTATGTCTACTCCAAGACTTCGCAAATACGTTCTATTTAGGCTTCGATATTATTCAAATATTTGTGGAATATTGTGTGCTGGGAACAATAATTATGTCCAGCAGGGAGTAACCATTAGTCGACTCCGATTGTGTGTTTCAGATGATTGAATTCAACTTCTGCTGTAATTATTTGTAATTTATTGTTACAGGAATTATTGTATCCTATTGTAGCACAACACCAAATGTATTTTTTTTTGAGTTTAAATTGATTTTACTTTAATCTTAAGTTTAAATTTTAATTTTCAATGTTTCGGGTTCAGGTAGTAATAAGAAAAAGAATTTATAGAAACATCGTTTTTTGCCATCAAACCTCGTCTCGTGGAATTTTTACAACTTTTAGAGTTGATCATTTTTTTCAGTTGTAACCAAAAAGTAGTAACTTGTAGTTAGTCGTAATCATGGGTTATTGGTTACTTTTGTCTTATTATATCATATCTTTCATAAATAACGAAAAGAAAACCAAAATATGAAAACGATTATTTTGACGACAGCACAGCTACAAGACAGCTCGACTGCTTCTGCCGCTGCAGCCGAATTAATCTAATTTCTATTTTTGTTAACTTCAAAACAGCTAATATAAATCTTGTGTAGAACAATATTTTCTATAGAAAATCTTGTGTAGAACAATATTTTCTATAGAAAATCTTGTGTAGAACAATATTTTCTATAGAAAATCTTGTGTAGAACAATATTTTCTATAGAAAATCTTGTGTAGAACAATATTTTCTTTAGAAAATCTTGCGTAGAACAATAGTTTCTATAGAAAATCTTAAGTATAACTATATTTTCTGTTGAAAATCTTGAGTGTAACATTTTTCTGTAGAAAATAAAATAATTTTCTATAGAAAATCTTGTCTATAACTATATTTTTTGGACATGTTGTGTATAACAGTATTTTCTATAGAAAATCGTATGAAAAACAGCATTTTCTTTAAAAATCTTATCTATTATAACAGCATTTTCTATAGAAAATCTCGTATTCAACAGCACTTTCTATAGACAATTTTGTGATAACAGACGACTGTTTACAACATAAAGCTACAGTAATATTAAAATTTTAAGTACTCTGGTGATGAAGAAAGTAATTTTTTAATACTATTTTAATACGGAACAAAAATATAATTTTCCATCCGTGTATATAAGATTTAAAGAAAAGAAAATCATAAAATAGGAGAACACATATGGAACCGTAACAGCAAATCCAATATAGAATCGTTTACATAATATGTTGAAATTTCATAAAATTTTATAGAAATTGCAAACGGAATGACAAACTTACATATACATATGTATATAGCCTTGCCACGTATGATGAAGGGTATTAAAAGAATTAAACACAAGAATCGAACAAAAAGCTTTTTCTGAAATGTTTGTTATTTACTTTCATGTTTAAAAACGGCTAAAAAAAAATAGAATAATAATATGGTAGTCATGGCGAATTGTTTAGACAAGTGAACTGTCAATTCACTTGTGATTGTTGTGGCGAAAAATACAACAAACCCAAAAGCAACAACAGGCAACTTTGACAGTTCGACTATCTTTTAACAAAAACAAAGTACCTGTTGTTTTTGTGCATGTTGTAGTTCTGTCGTCACCTTCTATAGATTCGCCTTGCTGGGAGTGGTTGCGTTGCTCAATTATTTGTTGACAATAGCAACAAACAACAACAAAAATGAAATAAGCGCAAACGCAACGTGCTCAAACAACGTGGTTGTTGTTTTTGTACAATATTTGTTCTGTGCAGTGTTACCATATGCAAGTTTTCCCTTTTTAGCAAGGTTTTTGAGACGCAAAAAGTTTTATTTTTAAAAAAAAAAGTTTTTTTTGGACAATTGATATCAATAAGTTGAACCGATGATTTCAAAATGATAGTCCCCAAATTCAATCACTAAATGGGGAGATTGATTTGAATATATTGAAAGTGTCTTCAGCACTAAATTCACATAAATTATCTCAGTTTGATTACATATATGTACGAATTGGGTTTTGTAATTTTAGTATGTACTTAGTACTTAAAAAGTTTTCTTCAAAAAATATATAGCAACACTGGTTCTGTGTACGCGTGAGAGAGTTGCTCTTTTGAGAACACATTATAAAAAGCTCTCTCTCAAGGCGAATTTATATACCAGGTGGTGTTGACAATGTTGTTTGGATGTTTGAGCTGTCAATTATCCTGTGATTGTTGCGGCGAATGCTACAACAAACGTAAAAGTAACAAAAACAACAGGCAAACTTTGACAGCTTAAACCACATAAACAAAAACAAATTGCAAGTGGTTTTTGTAAATGTTGTACTTGTTCTAGAAAAGACACCACCTGGTATATAAATTCGCATTGCTGAAGATTGACAAAAAAACACATACATACATACATACATACGTACAAACAAAGATTTGTTTGTTATTATACATATATTTGCATGACGTCATTGAAAACAATAACAAATTACATTGTGTTTTGGTTTTTTTTGGTTATATCTCAGCCCAGGTCTAACTTACTATGGTCTTATATACATCGATGCAAAGGTCTTTGAAATATCTATCATTAGATATCCATATTGTCTGTATTAATGACTAATCCAGATATAGGTCAAAAATAGGTAAAAAATCGAGGTTGTCCTGGTTTTTTCCTTATATCTCAGCCATTTGTGGACCGATTTTCTCGAAGAGCCGGAAGAATTCCGGAGATATTGATATATGAATCATATATGTATGTTATTTGGGGGCTTCGGAAAGTTGATTTCAACACACAGACGGACAGACGGACATGGCTATTATCGATTCCGCTATATATAACGATCCAGAATATATATACTTTATGGGGTCGCAAATGAAAAATGTGGAAATTACAAACGGAATGACAAACTTATATATACCCTTGCCACTCATGGTGAAGGGTATAATAAGTACTTATTCTAGTAAATAAAATAGTGTGCTGGGTAACCACCACTCCTTACAAAAGAATGCATGAAATAACTAGTTGTCATTACAAAAATTCACAAAATGTTTGCTGGGTACTTAAAAAGTAAGTTATTAAAAAAGACATTGTAGCCTTTGTAAGCGAAGTTTTTGCTGGGAAATAAAGCTTTTGTTATAATTTTTCATTTTAGCATTGTAAGGGTAAGAAGCTTTGATTCTGCATTCTACTTTTTCTAATGCATTCTTTTATTTTTCACAGAAACGCTTTTATAACTATAAATTGCTTTTTCTCAAAAACATGTTTTTTAAATTAGGCGGTTATTGCTTGTGACCACAGATATGGTTATCAGAAACTTCTCTTAATTAAGTAAAAAAATATATAATTTTTAAGCACTAATTTGATTTACATTTTTTATTATATTAGAAACACTATTCTGTTTTGAAGTTAACAAAAATAGAAATTAGCTTAATTCGGCTGCAGCGGCAGAAACAGCACAGAATATAAAGAAGTGTCAAATTTGACGTTTAAAAAACGCCAAATCAGATGTTAGGGCAGTTCTCATAAAAAGAGATAGCAATATATTTTGTACTACAATATCAGTGATGTGTTAAAGCAAAACGCTATATACAACACGAATTTGGTAGACAAAGAAATGTTAACAAAACAAACAAATAAATTTGTAAGACAATTTTTTCGTAATAATTATAAAAATGTGTGTATTGTTTACGTGTAAATTTAAATGAAACAAAATTCTTGGTTGTTTTTTACATTTGCAAAATAAAACTCCACATGTACAATGGCAATTAAAAGTGAAATATTACAAAAATAAATGATTGCATCAAACTAAATCGGAAAGAAATTGAATTATTGCGGCAGAAAATTAAGACTAAAACAAAATGAAAAGGGCAGTTACTAAAACTGAAACAAATATAGAAATATATTATTTTCTGTCTCGTGACGCCTCTGTATACTTTGTGGAAGCAGTCGAGCTGTCGTGTAGCTGTGCTGTCGTCAAAATAATCGTTTTCATATAAACGTGTGTATTTTATAAAATATTTTATATGCCACATATATTTTGTATTTTTATTTACAGCATTTACTAACTTTTTTGTTTAAAAATGTGTGCAACTTGCATCAAAATTTAGCCTTATTCAAATTTCAGCCTTTATGCATTAAACATATTAAAGACAGCAAGCTATTAACTGCAAGCTGTCAAAAATAAAATACACGCGTTTATATGAAAACGATTATTTTGACGATAGCACAGCTACACGACAGCTCGACTGCTTCTGCCGCTGCAGCCGAATTAAGCTAATTTCTATTTTTGTTAACTTCAAAACAGCTAATATAATAAAAAATGTAAATCAAATTAGTGCTTAAAAATTATATATTTTTTTACTTAATTAAGAGAAGTTTCTGATAACCATATCTGTGGTCACAAGCAATAACCGCCTAATTCAAAAAACATGTTTTTGAGAAAAAGCAATTTATAGTTATAAAAGCGTTTCTGCGAAAAATAAAAGAATGCATTAGAAAAAGTAGAATGCAGAATCAAAGCTTCTTATACCATGTTCACACGACGGCATTATTCGTCATTTACGCTCTCATTCGTCATTCAACCCCAATTACGAACTGAATTACATGATTCGCCATACAAAATTTCAAGTGCGAATTATACCATGTTCACACGACGGCATTATTCGTCATTTAACCCCCAATTACGAACTGAATTACATGATTCGCCATACAAAATTTCAAGTGCGAATTACCTTGTTCGTACGTAATTCAGTTTGAATTACCTTATCAATTACGAACGAATGCCTGTCATCCCTAATTTTTATCGATTATTTATGTATCAAAATCAGCTGTCCAAACAAAAATGTCAAAACAAAACAAAATAAAGAAAAAGATTTTTGTATTAAATAAATAAATTAAAAGAAATAAAAAGTATGATTAAAGTTAAATTCATTTGTAGAAGTAGCAGCTCTGCCATTCTTTCAGTCCACACCTCTAATAAAGCCCGCTCGCTGCCCTGGTCCCACTTGCTTGCACTTTTTCTTTTTTCTAATAATGAAAATAATAATTAAATTATATTTGTTTAATTAATAATGCTACAATTTTATGTTTTTACTTACCTTTTTTATCCATTGCCAAATTACAAATTTAAAATTCGCAACAAACAAACAAAACATGTAAACAGAAGAAAAAATAAACAAGAAGAAGAAATAAATAAATGTCAAACTGAATTACGAATGTTGTCGTGTAAACAGGTTGATTCGCAATCGTAATTCAAAACGCGAATTAAGTAATTCAGACTGCCGTGGAAACATGGCATTACCTTGTTCGTACGTAATTCAGTTTGAATTACCTTATGAATTACGAACGAATGACTGTCATCTCTAATTTTTATCGATTATTTATGTATCAAAATCAACTGTCCAAACAAAAATGTCAAAACAAAATAAAGAAAAAGATTTTTGTATTAAATAAATAAATTAAAAGAAATAAAACGTCTGATTAAAGTTAAATTCATTTGTAGAAGCAGTAGCTCTGCCATTCTTTCAGCCCACACCTCTACTAAAGCCCGCTCGCTGCTCTGGTCCCACTTGCTTGCACTTTTCTTTTTTCTAATAATGAAAATAATAATTAAATTATATTTGTTTAATTAATAATGCTACAATTTTATGTTTTTACTTACCTTTTTTATCCATTGCCAAATTACAAATTTAAAATTCGCACCAAACAAACAAAATAAACAAAAAGTGTAAACAGAAGAAAAAAAACAAGAAGAAGAAATAAATAAATGTCAAACTGAATTACGAATGTTGTCGTGTAAACAGGTTGATTCGCAGTCGTAATTCAAAACGCGAATTAAGTAATTCAGACTGCCGTGGAAACATGGCATTACCCTTACAATGCTAAAATGAAAAATTATAACAAAAGCTTTATTTATTAGAGAAATATTTAATAAAAACAAATATCATCGCTTAATGCAACTCAGAAATACTAAATTGAAAGTGCTAATGTCTGATTAGGCGTTTGTTGAAAACAAGTGTTTTGATTGTTGCTTGGCATATGTTGAGTTAAGCTGTTATTACATATTTAAATATTGACATGTCAAGTAATTAAGCCAATTTGCAATAATCGTTTATCTTTAGTTTGGCTATTATAATAGCACTCTTATTTATGAAAATTTATTTTGTGGAAAATAACAATAACAACTAAAGTCTTTATAAGCTATTTAAACAAAATAAAATATAATTGAATGTTTTCTTAAGTATATTTTGGCGTTTATTGTAAATGCAATAGTCTTCCTTAGGACTTAAGCCAATATGTTTCTAATTAATAACTTTTTAAATAAGAAAGTTAGGAAGGTAGGGATTTCTCGTATACATACAGTTCTATGAACAGTATAATGTAGCATATATAACTCAAATCTTTCTTAAGTCGACTTAGGTGGTTATTGCTTATGACCACAGATATTAATATAAATTAATTACAGGGGCCTATTTCACTAAACTACAAGTTCACAATTACAAGCGTTTTTGCCAGTAAAATTGTGAACTTATGAATAATTGTGTTTCATAAAAATACAATTACAAGTTTGTGGCTACAAGTGAATTGTACAAGTCCACAAGTCATACTTCTACAAGGGGGTTTTTCACAAAACTGAATTTGCACTTGTATACTTGTAGAATTTTAGAAAAAAAAGATTAGGGTCGACGGAGACCCTGAGAAAAAAATTTCAAGTTACAAGTGAACGATAAATTGAATTAAAAGTTGATTTTTAACCATTTTTTAATAAAAATTAGTTCAAATAAACACAAAATGCCAAAATTTTAATAGTAATTAGCATTTCGTTACCTTAATATAGAAAGGTCCTAACTCGTGTTTTTTTAAGTCGAGATTTTTTGGCTAAATATGATATATGAGCCTAAATATGATATATGAGTGGACCATTTATCGAAATAATCGAAAATCATGGCTACCAAAAAAAAATACCTATATTAAGGTAATGAATTATTTGGTGGCATGTCACAGTGTCCATTGACATAATGTCCATGGACATTATGACACCCCATAAAGTGACATTATGTCCATGGACATGTCATTTCGGTAGTGTCCATGGACACTATGTCACTTTGCTTATGGATATTATGACACTTTTGAAAGTGTCATAATGTCCAAATTTTGTTTAGAAAAACTAATTTTTATAAAATTTTTGATCCTAGTAACAGTTTATATTTTTATATATTAGAAAACTTCATGTAGCGGAGCCACCTGCCGCGTTCCATGGAGGAGAAAGCCTCTAAAAGCGGCCGCAGGCCTCCAATAAGAAATACATCTACAAGGGAAAAAAAAACAATTATTTGGCAATTTTTACTCGAATGAGCTCTATTTCCTTACTCTTATGAATTTTAAGCAAAACTTATTCAGAATATTATAGTCCAGATAATTCTAAATATACTCTGAAACTTTTACTAAAATCGGAAAACGTTAATCCTTAAATCGTGAAGGTCAAAGGTAAAATTTTTCAATATTTGGAATTTCTCTTGGAAAGATTTCGAAATGTTCGAAATGTTGTATATTTTTGTGCCATTAAGCGTTAATTTCCATTCTTGTGCTGTTATTATAAACCCTAGAGTTTATGTTATATTTTTCTCAAGTTTCATCAAAATCGACCCAAAAGTATATAATATTTCGCTATTTCTCCATGAAAAATTCCAAATATTGAAAAATTTGACCTTTGACCTTCACGATTTAAGGATTAACGTTTTCCGATTTTAGTAAAAGTTTCAGAGTATATTTAGAATTATCTGGACTATAATATTCTGAATAAGTTTTGCTTAAAATTCATAAGAGTAAGAAAATAGAGCTCATTCGAGTAAAAATTGCCAAATAATTGGTTTTTCTCGAAAATTTCAAAATTTAAATCGCAGGTACGGAAAAATTATAAGAGATATTTTCATAATTTTTTCACATTTTTATTCCCTATTATATTCTTAATAAATCCCAATGAGATGATTAAAAAATTCTGAAATTTGTTTAACAAAATTTTTAAAAATTTGAAAATGGAGTTTTGAAACTGCCGTTAAAAAAATTTTATTTTTTTGTATAACTAAGAATAGGTTAACGGTATCCTACGGAGACAAAAACTCATATACAAGTAAATATGGACATATTTTAAGTAAAAATGAGCTTATATTTTAATATGTATCCAAACATGTTAATTTTGCTCCTACCTTTCTTGTTCTAGTTGCCTGAGACACGTTAAAGGCCTGGCGATATTTTAATAACTTTAACATTTTTTGACCAATTTCTGTTTTTTATGTCTAATTAGAACGACAATTGCGTTCACATTTCTATTCTTTTAAATTAAATTGCAAAAGTAATTTTTTAATGGCAAAATTTTTACAAAAACTGAAAAAATGCATTTTTTTCCCCTTGTAAATGCATCTCAAAACTTCAGAGGGCTTGCGGCACGTTTTAACCCCAACCGATTTACCTAAAATTTTTTCAGGATGATTTTTTTACTAATGTTCACCAAACTGGGGGGTGAGAATGGCTAAAATCCAACTTTAGTTTATTAAGGGCCACCCTAATGTATAGTGATTGTGTTATTGCAAACGTATAAATGTGTTCAATTACTTGCACTGTTACTTGCATGTTTAAACGGCAGGTTAGACAACTTTGTCTTGACAACAAATGCCATTTAATGTTATGATGAATATTTGTCAAGTATAGACAAGGAATAACATAACATCGACTCTGGTTATCGTTTTTCGTAACGATAAACCTTCAATTAACATTTTTTTGTATGAGAACTGTCAGTTTATCATCACGATAAAAAATAACCAGAGAATGATGACAGAACTGTCAGTATATCGTCACGATAAAAAATGACCAGAGATTGAGAAAATGGGGGTTAGACTTTTTGTTTTTTTAAAAGTCTACTTTTCGACTTTTGGAATTCATGAAAAGTCGACTTTTCGTACTTTTGACTTTTTAGTTAAATCGATTTTTTTCGACTTTCCAAGCCACTTCCCACGTTTCCCATAATAAATCACCAACGATTTTTTGGCCATTTTGGAGGAACCCATTTTTCTCAGGAACCAATCACACAATTTTTAGCACGATTGCCTCATTATGTTCCAAAAACTGTCTACTTTCATAATATATATGGCTTGTACCGAGCCACTACCCACGTTGCACGTAATAAATCAGCAACTATTTTTTTGGCCATTTTGGAGGAACCCATTTTCTCAGGAACCAATCACACTCTTTTTAGCACGATTGTTTCATTATGTTCCAAAAAGTGTCTTCTTTCATAATATATATGGCTTGTACCGAGCCACTTCCCATGTTTCCCGTAATAAATCAGCAACGATTTTTTTTGGCCATTTTGAAGGAACCCATTTTTCTCAGGAACAAATCACACGCTTTTTAGCACGATTGTCTCATTTTGTTCCAAAAACTGTCTTCTTTCATAATGTATATGTCTTGTACCGAGCCACTTCCCACGTTTCACGTAATAAATCAGCAACGATTTTTTTTGGCCATTTTGGAGGAACCCATTTTTCTATGGAACCAATCACACGATTTTTAGCACGATTGCCTCATTATGTTCCAAAAATTGTCTACATTCATAATATATACGGCTTGTACCGAGCCACTTCAAATCCCGGGTTTCAGGATTTAAAATTAAAAAATGCCGGGTTTCGGGATTTAAAATTAAAAAATCCCGGGCTTCGGTATTAAAGAAATCCCGAAAAACCCGGGATTTTCGGGAACGGGATTCCCCGTTTGGCATCTCTAATTATTAAGAATTTATTGTACAGTTAGTTTTAAGTTAAATAGAAATAAAAGTAACATTAAAGTGAACAGTCGCACAAGCGGCTGCTCACGAAATTAATATTCCCTTAAACAGAACATTTAATATAATTTTTACAATCACAAGTAGTTTTAATTTTATATCGTTTATAATCTTGTAAAAAGTGATGTTATTCTGAATTTTAGTTGAAGATATATTAATTTAAATTACATAAAGCCGAAAAATAAGGGGAATTTGACGATTCAACTACTTATTTTTCAACTGTAAGAAGTCATTATTTTTGTTCGCGATGTCCCAAAAGTAATCCTTTATATTTTGGCCGAAAATAAGTTGTTTTGTTAGTAGAGTTATTTATAGAATTTTTATTTACACAAAAAAATAAAAATAAAAAAAAAATAAGTCGCAGACCCGATTCGAACCTGCAACCTTCTGTTTGGTAGTCTGCCGTTGTGCTCACTACACCACTGCTTAGTTATTTCATTGTGCATCAAATAATGGTTTTCACACAGTAATGCAATATTCTTTTCTGTTTTTCTAAAAATAAACATGCAATAAAAAAATGGGCAAATTAAAAAAAAGTAACAGTTTTTTAGTTTTGTTTATTTTGTTTTTTTAGACTTTACTACTTAAAAAGTAAGTTTTTAAAAAAGACATTGTAGCCTTTGTAAGCGAAGTTTTTGCTGGGAAATAAAGCTTTTGTTATAATTTTTCATTTTAGCATTGTAAGGGTAAGAAGCTTTGATTCTGCATTCTACTTTTTCTAATGCATTCTTTTATTTTTCACAGAAACGCTTTTATAACTATAAATTGCTTTTTCTCAAAAACATGTTTTTTAAATTAGGCGGTTATTGCTTGTGACCACAGATATGGTTATCAGAAACTTCTCTTAATTAAGTAAAAAAATATATAATTTTTAAGCACTAATTTGATTTACATTTTTTATTATATTAGAAACACTATTCTGTTTTGAAGTTAACAAAAATAGAAATTAGCTTAATTCGGCTGCAGCGGCAGAAGTGCAGTCGAGCTGTCGTGTAGCTGTGCTGTCGTCAAAATAATCGTTTTCATATAAACGTGTGTATTTTATAAAATATTTTATATGCCACATATATTTTGTATTTTTATTTACAGCATTTACTAACTTTTTTGTTTAAAAATGTGTGCAACTTGCATCAAAATTTAGCCTTATTCAAATTTCAGCCTTTATGCATTAAACATATTAAAGACAGCAAGCTATTAACTGCAAGCTGTCAAAAATAAAATACACGCGTTTATATGAAAACGATTATTTTGACGATAGCACAGCTACACGACAGCTCGACTGCTTCTGCCGCTGCAGCCGAATTAAGCTAATTTCTATTTTTGTTAACTTCAAAACAGCTAATATAATAAAAAATGTAAATCAAATTAGTGCTTAAAAATTATATATTTTTTTACTTAATTAAGAGAAGTTTCTGATAACCATATCTGTGGTCACAAGCAATAACCGCCTAATTCAAAAAACATGTTTTTGAGAAAAAGCAATTTATAGTTATAAAAGCGTTTCTGCGAAAAATAAAAGAATGCATTAGAAAAAGTAGAATGCAGAATCAAAGCTTCTTATACCATGTTCACACGACGGCATTATTCGTCATTCAACCCCAATTACGAACTGAATTACATGATTCGCCATACAAAATTTCAAGTGCGAATTATACCATGTTCACACGACGGCATTATTCGTCATTTAACCCCCAATTACGAACTGAATTACATGATTCGCCATACAAAATTTCAAGTGCGAATTACCTTGTTCGTACGTAATTCAGTTTGAATTACCTTATCAATTACGAACGAATGCCTGTCATCCCTAATTTTTATCGATTATTTATGTATCAAAATCAGCTGTCCAAACAAAAATGTCAAAACAAAACAAAATAAAGAAAAAGATTTTTGTATTAAATAAATAAATTAAAAGAAATAAAAAGTATGATTAAAGTTAAATTCATTTGTAGAAGTAGCAGCTCTGCCATTCTTTCAGTCCACACCTCTAATAAAGCCCGCTCGCTGCCCTGGTCCCACTTGCTTGCACTTTGTTACGGTTACGAATGTTGATAATGTATCATCTCTAACAGTCCCTACTACGTTCAGATTTCAACTTTGTTAGTTACTGTTCAGAAAGCTTTTTTTTTGGAAAAAGAAGGGAGAGAGGAGAAGTTTTTTTGAAGGCACGTTTTTTTTTAGTTGGACTTTTTTTTCTGATTGGAGTTAAAATACGGGAGTTGAATTTAGATCACGAAAAAAAGAAAAGATTACATAATGGTGATTACATTTCATAAAACAAGGCAAATTTTTTTGTCGAAGTAAGAATTGTAAAAAAATATATATTAATGAAGACTAAAAAAATATACATATATATATATTTATATAAAAATAAAAAAAAAATAAAAAAAAAAAAAACACAATATATACTTAGTTTGAAAAAAATAGAAACTAAAATTAAAATTAAATCTATACAAAATCAACCCTTAACTAATAAAAAAAATAAATAATTAAAACAAAAGTTTAATTGAAGAACTTAAACTAAAACTTAATTAAAAACATAATTAAAACAAAACTTAATTTAAAACTTAATTTAACTTAAATTAAAGTAGAAAAATTAAAACAAAAAAAAAAGGAAAAACAATAAGAAAGAAAACGCAAAAAGAATATATATTACAAAAGAAAAAATCAAAAATACAATAAGAATCAAAAAGAAAGAAAATAAAAAGTTTCAAAGGAGATAAAGAATGAAGATAACTACAGTGCCAATTTGAACAACAAAAAGCGAATAAAGAAGAAGAAAAAACATATTGTATATAAAGAAAAAAAATAAATATTTATATTTTTAATAAATTTGGTATACATATATAAAAACAAAATATATATAAAAATAAAAATTAATGTAACTATAAAAAAAAAAAAGTTAAAATATAAGAAATGTAAAAAAAAAAAAAAAATGAAATAATTGTATATATTTATATGTAGTGTAATTATATTATATATAAATGTAAATATGTATATAAAACATTATAAATAATAATAAAAAATGCATGCAATATAAAAGAAAAATTATTCAAATTATTTGTAAAGAATAATATAATCAAAACAGAGAATAAAGACAAAAGCAAAAAAATACATAAGTAAAAGAGAACTGTCAAAAATTGTTTTTTTTTCACGTTTACTTTATCTCTGTTTTGGATTATACTTTTCTAGCCATTGTCATCAATTTATGATGTTTTTTTGATATTCTGTTAGGTATAAGCAGAAGAAATAAATTTTATACTATCGTTATTTTATAAGTATTTAAAATAGATATTGTATACAAATTTAACATAATTATATAGACATATAAATTAAACAAAAAAAAAAAAAAGAAGAAAAAAAAATTAAAATGAATTAAAAAATATATATATAAATAAAATAAATATATATATATATATGTATATATATTTCTTTTTTTTTTGCAATTGCGTTGAACATAAATATTTATTTTCTTTCTGATCTGGAATTTAGGATCATGTTAGGGTAAATTTTTTTATTTGTTGGTGCAAGGTGTTGTGAATGTAGGTAATTATGGATGGGTTCAGAAAACTATTTTGATAAAATGGACTAGGACTGACATAAAAATGACCATTTATAAGTTGAATTGGGTATTGCGATATAAAAAAATGGAGCCAGAAGCAGTACAATGGCTGTAGAAGGGGTGGGAGGCTCAGGTCATTAGACATATGGACATTCGGACGATATGAAATAGAGGAAAAGTAGGTATCATAATTTATATTCTTATTATTTTTGACACGAATAATTTTATGTTAATGGTTGTGTGTGTTTGGATGGTGATAAGAATTCACGACATTACGACGAGTAGCCGGAAAAAGCCACCGTGTCACATTTCAATCTTTCAAAACATACCAGTTTTTGTCATCAAAAACCAACCATAACATATGGCGCCCAACGAAGGATACCTTACTTTATTTTGTGTAGTACTTATAACGGGGTACTGATGAAATCCTGTAATTTTGGCTTAAAATGGCTTGTTTACTGTGATCATTAGTAATTTAATTTTGTGGTTTTTGGGAATTGTTTTTTTTTTTATAATGATGGCCTCTATTTAAAGGTAAGCCTTCAATAGAGTGTATCATTCTACAAACATTAAGGGGGTTTAAAACTAGTAGCCGTGACAATCTCTTGCACTTTGGGATTGCATGAAGTATTTGGTGTTGCATACTACTTGTACAGGGGGTTTATACGTTTTCTGGACTACAGTCTAGCGAATTTGACTTACGACACAACACCTTAAAGCACCAACAACATATTGATTTTTAAATATATAATTTAGGAGGAAAATATAAGGAAGTTTTTTTTATAATTAGTGAGAATAGTTTATATTTAGAGCATACTAGAAACATAGTGAATGGATAGGGAGACAGGTAATCCCAGCAAATCGTTATTTCCTGATAACAGGCGAATTACTCGAAGTGTAACTCGGGCAATAGAAAATCAAGTTGTAGGTTCTATTTTAACACAAATAGATACTGGTATTGAGCGTCCAGTAGATTTTGTACCTACGGATTATTTAAATAGGTGTGCTAATCTTATTTTTGGACGGGCTAAGGAGCTTGAAACTGTTCCATCAGTAAGGATAACGGACGAGGTTAGTATTAACACATTTGACAATACAATTAGTTTTTCGCGTAAGCTGGAGAATTTGACAGGATTATCGGAAATGTCGCAGGATAAGGGGATTAGCGATGATTTAGCGGAAGGTGGTGTGCCAAAGGTTGATCAGCCTCAAAATTCTGCATCTAACGAACCACTTAATCAACTTATGGCAATGATATTTCAGCAAACACAAATGATGACTAACTGTATGAATGAACTTAAACAAATGCGCGGAGAAGTTGCTTCTCTTAGTCATCGGGTGGCAGAGGTAGAGTGTTCTACAAATGCGAGCTCTATAGCTGGACCAGGTCTAAGTTCAACTCCGGATAAGGAAATAGTAAGTGGTAATCATCAAACAGTGGAAAACAACAGGGCAAGCAGACTAGGTTTAGAAATTCCACAACCACCTAGTTATAGTGTTCGGTCTAACATACAACACACCCAAGATGATGGAAGTGGTGGAAGTAATAGAAATGATTCCGACAATATAGATCGCAATTCACGTCCGAGTGTCTCTTACAAACAAAGGGAAATAGAATCAAGAAAACCGATTGACCTTGATAAGTGGCATGTAAAATTCGATGGTAGTGGACGAGATATGGCAGTAGAAAGTTTTATATTTCGAATTGAAAAATTGCGGGAACAATATAATATTTCGTTCCACCAATTGTTTAGTGATTTTCATTGCTTGGTTACAGGCATTGCGGCAAAATGGTACTGGCAAGTTTTAGAAGATAACGCAGAGAATGTTGATTTTGGATATTTTGAGCTAAAAAGAGAGTTTTTGAATCACTTTAAATCGGCTGACACAGATTACGAGATAATACGGGAAATAATGGATTACAAACAACAACCAGGACAGGGATTCGAAGAGTTTTACACTGAAATTCATAATTTAACTTTTAGGTTACGTAAGAAAATACCCGAACATGAACTAGTGCAAATTATTAGGGGAAACTTACGAAGCAATATTGCGAGTTTAATATTTTCAGCATCCATAGATACCATAGCCGAGCTCAAGAGAGAGTGTAAGCGGGCCGAAAAACTGATAAGGGAAGTTAGGCAAAGGCCAAGGAATATTAATGAATTAGTTAGAGGAGATAATGACGATTCAGTTGATTTGGAAGCATTTGGCGCGAACAATAGGAATATGTTTCCTAAAGGTATTGGCGGTAATGATCGTAGCAAACAACAAGCGACAGGATCATATGATTCTGTTGTCCCAAAAGTACCTCATTCAGGGAATCAAATACATAATAATACTATTACTAGGAATTTTTGCATGTCACCTTTTCATTTAAACTTATGTTTCACTTGTGGAATGCCGGTAGATTTTTATAGAAAGAATAAAGATACAATTAAACCTGAAAATATTTGTAAATCAACATTTCATGATATGAAATGTTTTTCTTGTGGTAGGGATGATTCTTTATGCGTTTATAAACCAGACTCTTTAAATGCGAAAGTGGCAATGCTAACCGGGAGCTCTCGCCAGAACTCAGGAAATCCGGAAATAAACCAATAACAATTTTGAAAAGAGTGAATGGGGAGTGTAATCATAGAACTCAATCACATTTACCATTAAAATCGTTACACCAGAGAAAAGTTGAATATGAGAAAACAAGGGCTAGAATTTTTAGCAAAGAAATTGGATCAATGAGTGGGAAGTATAAGAAGATTTTGAAGTTGAGGAATAGAATTTTGAAGATAAAAAGGGCAAAGAAATTAGCAGTAGAGACAGTGGTAAAGATTCAGGAGGATAACCGATTATTTGCTAAAACTTTAGTTGCTGGAAAGGAGGTCACGGCATTACTGGATTCGGGAGCTGGGGCGTGTTGCATTGGCAAGAATGCACAGAAATTTTTAAAGGAATGTGAATATCCAGTTGTAAATTTGAAGTATGAGAGTGTAAAAACTGCTAGTGGAGGTAAAGTCCCAGTTATGGGGATAGCAACGTTACCAGTTGTGTGGAATGGAGTTACCAAGGATATAGATTTTCTAGTAGTACCAGATTTACGACAAGAGTTTTACTTTGGTATAGATTTCTGGAAAGTGTTTGGGTTGCCAGTTGTAGGAGAGGTAAGGCCCTGTATATCTGAAATGGTTACAGAAGCTGCCGAAGATGATAAACAACATAAACTTGATTGTCTTCAAGAAGAACAACTTGCGAGAGTTAAGTCGATGTTTCCATCTTTTAGTGTTTTAGGACTTGGTAGAACTTCTTTAGAAGAACATGTTATCGAAGTGACTAACGAAGATATTCCGATTAAACAGAGACATTATCCAGTGTCCCCTGTTATTCAAGATCTCTTATACAAGGAACTAGATCGCATGCTAAATCTCGGGGTTATTGAACAAAGCAACAGCAGTTGGAGTGCACCTGTCACTTTGGTGAGAAAGGAGGCGAAAGTGAGGCTGTGTTTAGATGCCCGCAAGTTGAATATGCGTACAATAAAGGATGCATATCCGCTTCCTCATATTGAGGGTATTATAAGCAGGTTGCAGGACACGAAATATATATCTGCCATTGATTTAAAGGACGCATTTTGGCAGATTCCGCTAGAAACGAAGTCGAGAGAAAAGACAGCTTTCACAGTCCTTGGGCGGCCATTGTATCAATTTACGGTCATGCCCTTCGGGCTGTGTAATGCCGCCCAGAGGATGTGTCGGCTAATGGACAAAGCAATCCCAGCTGCATTGCGAAACAGTGTTTTTGTTTACCTTGACGACCTCCTAGTGGTTTCTGCCAGTTTTGATGAACATATGGATCTTTTAGTAAAAGTGGCCAAAAATTTACGTAACGCTGGACTTACGATCAATGTTGAAAAGAGCAAGTTCTGTCACAAGGAAGTCAGGTATTTAGGTTTTGTCGTCGGTAATGGATGCATCAGGACTGATGATTCAAAAGTAGAAGCAGTAAGAAATTTCCCTATTCCAAAAACACCGAAACAATTGAGGCGTTTCCTAGGTATGTGTGGGTGGTACCGCAGATTCATTCGGAATTATGCGAGTATAGCAGCACCACTTCACGACTGCCTCACGAAGGAACGGATACGGAAGTTTTGTCTATCTGAAGATTCTCTTGATTCATTTGGGAAACTGAAGGAGAGCCTTACTTCAGCCCCATTACTTACTAACCCAGACTTTTCACAGAAGTTTTTTATACAGTGCGATGCGTCTACACAAGGTGTTGGTGGGGTGCTGTTCCAGATAGATAGTGAAGGTCACGATCATCCAATCGCCTATATGTCTGCGAAGCTTAATAAAGCACAGAAAAACTATAGCGTGACGGAGCTAGAGTGCTATGCTGCCGTCCTAAGTGTAAAAAAAATTCAGACCATACAGTGAGGGATTACCATTCACTATAATAACCGACCATTCTAGCCTTAAATGGCTCATGAGCCAAAATGATCTTGCAGGAAGGTTGGCTAGATGGAGCCTTAAGCTTCAAGGGTTTGAGTTTGATATTCAGCATCGAAAAGGTTCCCAGAATGTTGTGCCGGATACCCTGTCCCGTGCATATATGGAAGAGATCGTTAAAAATAATCGTTTGCTTGATATTGACTTAAATAGTTCACATTTTGATTCAGTTGAGTATAGTAAACTTAGAAATAATATTTTGGAAGATAAGGTTAAAACTCCAGATCTATGTGTATCAGATAATTACATTTACAAGAGAATAGCATTTGCAAGTGGAGATGCATTGGATGAGGACAAGGCCTGGAAACTTTTAGTTCCACAAGAACTCCAGGGAGAATTAATTTATGCTGCACACTTCTCTCCATCGTCTGGTCATGGAGGAATCCATAAAACCTTATCAAGGCTAAGAGAACGTTATTATTGGCCAAGTATGGTGTCCGATGTCCACAAAATTGTAAAGTCGTGTGATGATTGCCACGTTAATAAAACGACTAATGCATTTAAAAGACCTCTAATGGGCAAGCAATTAATTACGGAGAGGCCTTTTCAAAGGATGTATATTGATTTTATGGGACCCTATCCGCGATCATCAAATGGAAACACCGTTATATTTGTCTGTCTTGATCATTTTAGCAAATTTGTTTTTCTTGAGCCAATGCGTGCTGCAACAGCTGTAAATGTGAAATTTTTAGAAACCCGAATCTTTCATGTGTTTGGAGTGCCGGAATGTATTCATTCCGACAATGGAAGACAATTCGTTTCGGAGTTATTCCGCGAATTTGTTAACAAATACGGTATAAAACACGTCCGAACTGCTCTATATGCTCCGCAGTCTAATGCAGCGGAAAGAGTTAACAGGTCTGTTCTGCAAATGATTAGATCTTTTGTAGGAACTGATCAACGGAGTTGGGATCAGAAATTGAGCGATGTTGCATTTGCACTTAGAAGTACTACACACAGTTCAATTGAGATGTCTCCTTACTATGCTGTTTTCGGAGTAAATATGGTGCAACATGCATCGGCATATGAAGTTCTTCGAAAAATTGGATGTGTGAAAGATGTTGATCTGGCCTTGAATATAACTTCTGATAAACTACAGCTAATCAGAGATAAGGTTTTTATGAATTTGGCAAAGGGACATGAACGCTCAGCGCGAAATTACAACACAAGGTCTAAAGAAGTAAAATTCAAAGAAGGGCAATATGTATATCGTAGGAATTTTAAACTAAGCAATAAACTCAAAAGTTACAATTCCAAACTCGCACCCACACATATCAAATGTATTGTTTCAAAAGTACTTGGAAACTCTTTATATGAGCTAGTGGGAATGGACGGAAAGGGTAAAGGCGTTTTTCATGGACAAGATATATTTACAGTTTGAACATAATTCACCCGGCTATGTGGGTCGAGGCCACACGTCTGACAAGGATACCAGTTCTTAGTAGTTTTGTTTCTTATATATTCGAATTTGATTAGGAAATTTTGTATGATTTTTGTTTAGTTTTTTTTTTTACGCACTCGTTCCATACCTTGAATCGGTATCGACGGTTGCGAGCCTGTTACGGTTACGAATGTTGATAATGTATCATCTCTAACAGTCCCTACTACGTTCAGATTTCAACTTTGTTAGTTACTGTTCAGAAAGCTTTTTTTTTGGAAAAAGAAGGGAGAGAGGAGAAGTTTTTTTGAAGGCACGTTTTTTTTTAGTTGGACTTTTTTTTCTGATTGGAGTTAAAATACGGGAGTTGAATTTAGATCACGAAAAAAAGAAAAGATTACATAATGGTGATTACATTTCATAAAACAAGGCAAATTTTTTTGTCGAAGTAAGAATTGTAAAAAAATATATATTAATGAAGACTAAAAAAATATACATATATATATATTTATATAAAAAAAAAAAAAAAATAAAAAAAAAAAAAACACAATATATACTTAGTTTGAAAAAAATAGAAACTAAAATTAAAATTAAATCTATACAAAATCAACCCTTAACTAATAAAAAAAATAAATAATTAAAACAAAAGTTTAATTGAAGAACTTAAACTAAAACTTAATTAAAAACATAATTAAAACAAAACTTAATTTAAAACTTAATTTAACTTAAATTAAAGTAGAAAAATTAAAACAAAAAAAAAAGGAAAAACAATAAGAAAGAAAACGCAAAAAGAATATATATTACAAAAGAAAAAATCAAAAATACAATAAGAATCAAAAAGAAAGAAAATAAAAAGTTTCAAAGGAGATAAAGAATGAAGATAACTACAGTGCCAATTTGAACAACAAAAAGCGAATAAAGAAGAAGAAAAAACATATTGTATATAAAGAAAAAAAAATAAATATTTATATTTTTAATAAATTTGGTATACATATATAAAAACAAAATATATATAAAAATAAAAATTAATGTAACTATAAAAAAAAAAAAGTTAAAATATAAGAAATGTAAAAAAAAAAAAAAATGAAATAATTGTATATATTTATATGTAGTGTAATTATATTATATTATATATAAATGTAAATATGTATATAAAACATTATAAATAATAATAAAAAATGCATGCAATATAAAAGAAAAATTATTCAAATTATTTGTAAAGAATAATATAATCAAAACAGAGAATAAAGACAAAAGCAAAAAAATACATAAGTAAAAGAGAACTGTCAAAAATTGTTTTTTTTCACGTTTACTTTATCTCTGTTTTGGATTATACTTTTCTAGCCATTGTCATCAATTTATGATGTTTTTTTGATATTCTGTTAGGTATAAGCAGAAGAAATAAATTTTATACTATCGTTATT
This sequence comes from Calliphora vicina, assembly GCF_958450345.1. NCBI lineage: Eukaryota > Metazoa > Arthropoda > Insecta > Diptera > Calliphoridae > Calliphora > Calliphora vicina. Next base: position 85,119,353 of record NC_088781.1, on the reverse strand, counting down.
TTATAAGTATTTAAAATAGATATTGTATACAAATTTAACATAATTATATAGACATATAAATTAAACAAAAAAAAAAAAAAGAAGAAAAAAAAATTAAAATGAATTAAAAAATATATATATAAATAAAATAAATATATATATATATATGTATATATATTTCTTTTTTTTTTGCAATTGCGTTGAACATAAATATTTATTTTCTTTCTGATCTGGAATTTAGGATCATGTTAGGGTAAATTTTTTTATTTGTTGGTGCAAGGTGTTGTGAATGTAGGTAATTATGGATGGGTTCAGAAAACTATTTTGATAAAATGGACTAGGACTGACATAAAAATGACCATTTATAAGTTGAATTGGGTATTGCGATATAAAAAAATGGAGCCAGAAGCAGTACAATGGCTGTAGAAGGGGTGGGAGGCTCAGGTCATTAGACATATGGACATTCGGACGATATGAAATAGAGGAAAAGTAGGTATCATAATTTATATTCTTATTATTTTTGACACGAATAATTTTATGTTAATGGTTGTGTGTGTTTGGATGGTGATAAGAATTCACGACATTACGACGAGTAGCCGGAAAAAGCCACCGTGTCACATTTCAATCTTTCAAAACATACCAGTTTTTGTCATCAAAAACCAACCATAACAACTTTTTCTTTTTTCTAATAATGAAAATAATAATTAAATTATATTTGTTTAATTAATAATGCTACAATTTTATGTTTTTACTTACCTTTTTTATCCATTGCCAAATTACAAATTTAAAATTCGCAACAAACAAACAAAACATGTAAACAGAAGAAAAAATAAACAAGAAGAAGAAATAAATAAATGTCAAACTGAATTACGAATGTTGTCGTGTAAACAGGTTGATTCGCAATCGTAATTCAAAACGCGAATTAAGTAATTCAGACTGCCGTGGAAACATGGCATTACCTTGTTCGTACGTAATTCAGTTTGAATTACCTTATGAATTACGAACGAATGACTGTCATCTCTAATTTTTATCGATTATTTATGTATCAAAATCAACTGTCCAAACAAAAATGTCAAAACAAAATAAAGAAAAAGATTTTTGTATTAAATAAATAAATTAAAAGAAATAAAACGTCTGATTAAAGTTAAATTCATTTGTAGAAGCAGTAGCTCTGCCATTCTTTCAGCCCACACCTCTACTAAAGCCCGCTCGCTGCTCTGGTCCCACTTGCTTGCACTTTTCTTTTTTCTAATAATGAAAATAATAATTAAATTATATTTGTTTAATTAATAATGCTACAATTTTATGTTTTTACTTACCTTTTTTATCCATTGCCAAATTACAAATTTAAAATTCGCACCAAACAAACAAAATAAACAAAAAGTGTAAACAGAAGAAAAAAAACAAGAAGAAGAAATAAATAAATGTCAAACTGAATTACGAATGTTGTCGTGTAAACAGGTTGATTCGCAGTCGTAATTCAAAACGCGAATTAAGTAATTCAGACTGCCGTGGAAACATGGCATTACCCTTACAATGCTAAAATGAAAAATTATAACAAAAGCTTTATTTATTAGAGAAATATTTAATAAAAACAAATATCATCGCTTAATGCAACTCAGAAATACTAAATTGAAAGTGCTAATGTCTGATTAGGCGTTTGTTGAAAACAAGTGTTTTGATTGTTGCTTGGCATATGTTGAGTTAAGCTGTTATTACATATTTAAATATTGACATGTCAAGTAATTAAGCCAATTTGCAATAATCGTTTATCTTTAGTTTGGCTATTATAATAGCACTCTTATTTATGAAAATTTATTTTGTGGAAAATAACAATAACAACTAAAGTCTTTATAAGCTATTTAAACAAAATAAAATATAATTGAATGTTTTCTTAAGTATATTTTGGCGTTTATTGTAAATGCAATAGTCTTCCTTAGGACTTAAGCCAATATGTTTCTAATTTATAACTTTTTAAATAAGAAAGTTAGGAAGGTAGGGATTTCTCGTATACATACAGTTCTATGAACAGTATAATGTAGCATATATAACTCAAATCTTTCTTAAGTCGACTTAGGTGGTTATTGCTTATGACCACAGATATTAATATAAATTAATTACAGGGGCCTATTTCACTAAACTACAAGTTCACAATTACAAGCGTTTTTGCCAGTAAAATTGTGAACTTATGAATAATTGTGTTTCATAAAAATACAATTACAAGTTTGTGGCTACAAGTGAATTGTACAAGTCCACAAGTCATACTTCTACAAGGGGGTTTTTCACAAAACTGAATTTGCACTTGTATACTTGTAGAATTTTAGAAAAAAAAGATTAGGGTCGACGGAGACCCTGAGAAAAAAATTTCAAGTTACAAGTGAACGATAAATTGAATTAAAAGTTGATTTTTAACCATTTTTTAATAAAAATTAGTTCAAATAAACACAAAATGCCAAAATTTTAATAGTAATTAGCATTTCGTTACCTTAATATAGAAAGGTCCTAACTCGTGTTTTTTTAAGTCGAGATTTTTTGGCTAAATATGATATATGAGCCTAAATATGATATATGAGTGGACCATTTATCGAAATAATCGAAAATCATGGCTACCAAAAAAAATTACCTATATTAAGGTAATGAATTATTTGGTGGCATGTCACAGTGTCCATTGACATAATGTCCATGGACATTATGACACCCCATAAAGTGACATTATGTCCATGGACATTATGTCATTTCGGTAGTGTCCATGGACACTATGTCACTTTGCTTATGGATATTATGACACTTTTGAAAGTGTCATAATGTCCAAATTTTGTTTAGAAAAACTAATTTTTATAAAATTTTTGATCCTAGTAACAGTTTATATTTTTATATATTAGAAAACTTCATGTAGCGGAGCCACCTGCCGCGTTCCATGGAGGAGAAAGCCTCTAAAAGCGGCCGCAGGCCTCCAATAAGAAATACATCTACAAGGGAAAAAAAAACAATTATTTGGCAATTTTTACTCGAATGAGCTCTATTTCCTTACTCTTATGAATTTTAAGCAAAACTTATTCAGAATATTATAGTCCAGATAATTCTAAATATACTCTGAAACTTTTACTAAAATCGGAAAACGTTAATCCTTAAATCGTGAAGGTCAAAGGTAAAATTTTTCAATATTTGGAATTTCTCTTGGAAAGATTTCGAAATGTTCGAAATGTTGTATATTTTTGTGCCATTAAGCGTTAATTTCCATTCTTGTGCTGTTATTATAAACCCTAGAGTTTATGTTATATTTTTCTCAAGTTTCATCAAAATCGACCCAAAAGTATATAATATTTCGCTATTTCTCCATGAAAAATTCCAAATATTGAAAAATTTGACCTTTGACCTTCACGATTTAAGGATTAACGTTTTCCGATTTTAGTAAAAGTTTCAGAGTATATTTAGAATTATCTGGACTATAATATTCTGAATAAGTTTTGCTTAAAATTCATAAGAGTAAGAAAATAGAGCTCATTCGAGTAAAAATTGCCAAATAATTGGTTTTTCTCGAAAATTTCAAAATTTAAATCGCAGGTACGGAAAAATTATAAGAGATATTTTCATAATTTTTTCACATTTTTATTCCCTATTATATTCTTAATAAATCCCAATGAGATGATTAAAAAATTCTGAAATTTGTTTAACAAAATTTTTAAAAATTTGAAAATGGAGTTTTGAAACTGCCGTTAAAAAAATTTTATTTTTTTGTATAACTAAGAATAGGTTAACGGTATCCTACGGAGACAAAAACTCATATACAAGTAAATATGGACATATTTTAAGTAAAAATGAGCTTATATTTTAATATGTATCCAAACATGTTAATTTTGCTCCTACCTTTCTTGTTCTAGTTGCCTGAGACACGTTAAAGGCCTGGCGATATTTTAATAACTTTAACATTTTTTGACCAATTTCTGTTTTTTATGTCTAATTAGAACGACAATTGCGTTCACATTTCTATTCTTTTAAATTAAATTGCAAAAGTAATTTTTTAATGGCAAAATTTTTACAAAAACTGAAAAAATGCATTTTTTTCCCCTTGTAAATGCATCTCAAAACTTCAGAGGGCTTGCGGCACGTTTTAACCCCAACCGATTTACCTAAAATTTTTTCAGGATGATTTTTTTACTAATGTTCACCAAACTGGGGGGTGAGAATGGCTAAAATCCAACTTTAGTTTATTAAGGACCACCCTAATGTATAGTGATTGTGTTATTGCAAACGTATAAATGTGTTCAATTACTTGCACTGTTACTTGCATGTTTAAACGGCAGGTTAGACAACTTTGTCTTGACAACAAATGCCATTTAATGTTATGATGAATATTTGTCAAGTATAGACAGGGAATAACATAACATCGACTCTGGTTATCGTTTTTCGTAACGATAAACCTTCAATTAACATTTTTTTGTATGAGAACTGTCAGTTTATCGTCACGATAAAAAATAACCAGAGAATGATGACAGAACTGTCAGTATATCGTCACGATAAAAAATAACCAGAGATTGAGAAAATGGGGGTTAGACTTTTTGTTTTTTTAAAAGTCGACTTTTCGACTTTTGGAATTCATGAAAAGTCGACTTTTCGTACTTTTGACTTTTTAGTTAAATTGATTTTTTTCGACTTTCCAAGCCACTTCCCACGTTTCCCATAATAAATCACCAACGATTTTTTGGCCATTTTGGAGGAACCCATTTTTCTCAGGAACCAATCACACAATTTTTAGCACGATTGCCTCATTATGTTCCAAAAACTGTCTACTTTCATAATATATATGGCTTGTACCGAGCCACTACCCATGTTTCCCGTAATAAATCAGCAACGATTTTTTTTGGCCATTTTGAAGGAACCCATTTTTCTCAGGAACTAATCACACGCTTTTTAGCACGATTGTCTCATTTTTGTTTTTTTAAAAGTCGACTTTTGGAATTCATGAAAAGTCGACTTTTCGTACTTTTGACTTTTTAGTTAAATTGATTTTTTTCGACTTTCCAAGCCACTTCCCACGTTTCCCATAATAAATCACCAACTATTTTTTTTGGCCATTTTGGAGGAACCCATTTTCTCAGGAACCAATCACACTCTTTTTAGCACGATTGTTTCATTATGTTCCAAAAAGTGTCTTCTTTCATAATATATATGGCTTGTACCGAGCCACTTCCCATGTTTCCCGTAATAAATCAGCAACGATTTTTTTTGGCCATTTTGAAGGAACCCATTTTTCTCAGGAACTAATCACACGCTTTTTAGCACGATTGTCTCATTTTGTTCCAAAAACTGTCTTCTTTCATAATGTATATGTCTTGTACCGAGCCACTTCCCACGTTTCACGTAATAAATCAGCAACGATTTTTTTGGCCATTTTGGAGGAACCCATTTTTCTATGGAACCAATCACACGATTTTTAGCACGATTGCCTCATTATGTTCCAAAAATTGTCTACATTCATAATATATACGGCTTGTACCGAGCCACTTCAAATCCCGGGTTTCAGGATTTAAAATTAAAAAATCCCGGGTTTCGGGATTTAAAATTAAAAAATCCCGGGCTTCGGTATTAAAGAAATCCAGAAAAACCCGGGATTTTCGGGAACGGGATTCCCCGTTTGGCATCTCTAATTATGCTGTCTCAGCATATTCCCACCGCACACATACTGTGCTAGAATTAAGAATTTATTGTACAGTTAGTTTTAAGTTAAATAGAAATAAAAGTAACATTAAAGTGAACAGTCGCACAAGCGGCTGCTCACGAAATTAATATTCCCTTAAACAGAACATTTAATATAATTTTTACAATCACAAGTAGTTTTAATTTTATATCGTTTATAATCTTGTAAAAAGTGATGTTATTCTGAATTTTAGTTGAAGATATATTAATTTAAATTACATAAAATAGTAGAACTACCCAGCAAAAACTTTTCTTACAAATAAGCCGAAAAATAAGGGGAATTTGACGATTCAACTACTTATTTTTCAACTGTAAGAAGTCATTATTTTTGTTCGCGATGTCCCAAAAGTAATCCTTTATATTTTGGCCGAAAATAAGTTGTTTTGTTAGTAGAGTTATTTATAGAATTTTTATTTACACAAAAAAATAAAAATAAAAAAAAATAAGTCGCAGACCCGATTCGAACCAGCAACCTTCTGTTTGGTAGTCTGCCGTTGTGCTCACTACACCACTGCTTAGTTATTTCATTGTGCATCAAATAATGGTTTTCACACAGTAATGCAATATTCTTTTCTGTTTTTCTAAAAATAAACATGCAATAAAAAAATGGGCAAATTAAAAAAAAGTAACAGTTTTTTAGTTTTGTTTATTTTGTTTTTTTAGACTTTACTACTTAAAAAGTAAGTTTTTAAAAAAGACATTGTAGCCTTTGTAAGCGAAGTTTTTGCTGGGAAATAAAGCTTTTGTTATAATTTTTCATTTTAGCATTGTAAGGGTAAGAAGCTTTGATTCTGCATTCTACTTTTTCTAATGCATTCTTTTATTTTTCACAGAAACGCTTTTATAACTATAAATTGCTTTTTCTCAAAAACATGTTTTTTAAATTAGGCGGTTATTGCTTGTGACCACAGATATGGTTATCAGAAACTTCTCTTAATTAAGTAAAAAAATATATAATTTTTAAGCACTAATTTGATTTACATTTTTTATTATATTAGAAACACTATTCTGTTTTGAAGTTAACAAAAATAGAAATTAGCTTAATTCGGCTGCAGCGGCAGAAGTGCAGTCGAGCTGTCGTGTAGCTGTGCTGTCGTCAAAATAATCGTTTTCATATAAACGTGTGTATTTTATAAAATATTTTATATGCCACATATATTTTGTATTTTTATTTACAGCATTTACTAACTTTTTTGTTTAAAAATGTGTGCAACTTGCATCAAAATTTAGCCTTATTAAAATTTCAGCCTTAATGCATTAAACATATTAAAGACAGCAAGCTATTAACTGCAAGCTGTCAAAAATAAAATACACGCGTTTATATGAAAACGATTATTTTGACGATAGCACAGCTACACGACAACTCGACTGCTTCTGCCGCTGCAGCCGAATTAAGCTAATTTCTATTTTTGTTAACTTCAAAACAGCTAATATAATAAAAAATGTAAATCAAATTAGTGCTTAAAAATTATATATTTTTTTACTTAATTAAGAGAAGTTTCTGATAACCAGGGAAACCAAAATATGCAAATGCATGTTTTTTCTGGTGAGTCTAATGAGCACATGGATAAGATATTTACACGTTTCAGAACTATTTAAGAATTTTGGCATCGATTTGTTAGTGCATATTTTTGCATATATTACCCTTAATTACATATTTTTGCATATATTTGTTTTAAGAGCATATTTATGTGATATTTTGCTTTTTTAGAGCATATTTTACTGTTTAATAGCATATTTTGAGTTTATCAAAAACAAATTTTGTCTTACTTATTTTTCGCTGTTGTGTTACATGTTTTTACTTCCTTTGTTTAAAATTCAAAATTGAAAAATAGATGTCTTTTCACCAAAAGAAAAATTTAAAAAACAGAATTTTTTTTTTTTAAATTTAAAATAACAATTCGAAAAATTTTTTTATCCAAAAAATTAAAAAACTGAAAAAAAAAATTTTTTCACCTAAAAATATTTAAATTTTTTATTTTGAAGTATAATTAGGTGAAGGGTATATAAGATTCGGCATAGCCGAATATAGCTCTCTTACTTGTTTTAATATAAAATAAGCACTATTTTAATAATAGCTCCATCTAAATATCAAATTTTAGGTCTAATTCAAACTTAACCGTTCTAAGTGTTAAAGAAATATTGTCTTTTAAATTTGCTCCTGTGACATCAGTTGATGTCGAAAAAACATTTTCTATGTTTAAAAATGTTTTCAGATCCAATAGACAACGATTTTTATTTGAAAATTTAAGTAAATTTTTTTTGGTTAAAAATTATGTAAAAGTTTGTTTTTTTATGAGCATATTTTTTAAATTTTAAGAGCATATTTTAAAGTTTTTACTGCATATTTAAAGCGCCTAAAACGCTTTTTTTAGAGCATATTTCCGGTTTCCCTGCTGATAGCCATATCTGTGGTCACAAGCAATAACCGCCTAATTCAAAAAACATGTTTTTGAGAAAAAGCAATTTATAGTTATAAAAGCGTTTCTGCGAAAAATAAAAGAATGCATTAGAAAAAGTAGAATGCAGAATCAAAGCTTCTTATACCATGTTCACACGACGGCATTATTCGTCATTTACGCTCTCATTCGTCATTCAACCCCAATTACGAACTGAATTACATGTTTCGCCATACAAAATTTCAAGTGCGAATTATACCATGTTCACACGACGGCATTATTCGTCATTCAACCCCCAATTACGAACTGAATTACATGATTCGCCATACAAAATTTCAAGTGCGAATTACCTTGTTCGTACGTAATTCAGTTTGAATTACCTTATCAATTACGAACGAATGCCTGTCATCCCTAATTTTTATCGATTATTTATGTATCAAAATCAGCTGTCCAAACAAAAATGTCAAAACAAAACAAAATAAAGAAAAAGATTTTTGTATTAAATAAATAAATTAAAAGAAATAAAAAGTATGATTAAAGTTAAATTCATTTGTAGAAGTAGCAGCTCTGCCATTCTTTCAGTCCACACCTCTAATAAAGCCCGCTCGCTGCCCTGGTCCCACTTGCTTGCACTTTTTCTTTTTTCTAATAATGAAAATAATAATTAAATTATATTTGTTTAATTAATAATGCTACAATTTTATGTTTTTACTTACCTTTTTTATCCATTGCCAAATTACAAATTTAAAATTCGCAACAAACAAACAAAACATGTAAACAGAAGAAAAAATAAACAAGAAGAAGAAATAAATAAATGTCAAACTGAATTACGAATGTTGTCGTGTAAACAGGTTGATTCGCAATCGTAATTCAAAACGCGAATTAAGTAATTCAGACTGCCGTGGAAACATGGCATTACCTTGTTCGTACGTAATTCAGTTTGAATTACCTTATGAATTACGAACGAATGACTGTCATCTCTAATTTTTATCGATTATTTATGTATCAAAATCAACTGTCCAAACAAAAATGTCAAAACAAAATAAAGAAAAAGATTTTTGTATTAAATAAATAAATTAAAAGAAATAAAACGTCTGATTAAAGTTAAATTCATTTGTAGAAGCAGTAGCTCTGCCATTCTTTCAGCCCACACCTCTACTAAAGCCCGCTCGCTGCTCTGGTCCCACTTGCTTGCACTTTTCTTTTTTCTAATAATGAAAATAATAATTAAATTATATTTGTTTAATTAATAATGCTACAATTTTATGTTTTTACTTACCTTTTTTATCCATTGCCAAATTACAAATTTAAAATTCGCACCAAACAAACAAAATAAACAAAAAGTGTAAACAGAAGAAAAAAAACAAGAAGAAGAAATAAATAAATGTCAAACTGAATTACGAATGTTGTCGTGTAAACAGGTTGATTCGCAGTCGTAATTCAAAACGCGAATTAAGTAATTCAGACTGCCGTGGAAACATGGCATTACCCTTACAATGCTAAAATGAAAAATTATAACAAAAGCTTTATTTATTAGAGAAATATTTAATAAAAACAAATATCATCGCTTAATGCAACTCAGAAATACTAAATTGAAAGTGCTAATGTCTGATTAGGCGTTTGTTGAAAACAAGTGTTTTGATTGTTGCTTGGCATATGTTGAGTTAAGCTGTTATTACATATTTAAATATTGACATGTCAAGTAATTAAGACAATTTGCAATAATCGTTTATCTTTAGTTTGGCTATTATAATAGCACTCTTATTTATGAAAATTTATTTTGTGGAAAATAACAATAACAACTAAAGTCTTTATAAGCTATTTAAACAAAATAAAATATAATTGAATGTTTTCTTAAGTATATTTTGGCGTTTATTGTAAATGCAATAGTCTTCCTTAGGACTTAAGCCAATATGTTTCTAATTAATAACTTTTTAAATAAGAAAGTTAGGAAGGTAGGGATTTCTCGTATACATACAGTTCTATGAACAGTATAATGTAGCATATATAACTCAAATCTTTCTTAAGTCGACTTAGGTGGTTATTGCTTATGACCACAGATATTAATATAAATTAATTACAGGGGCCTATTTCACTAAACTACAAGTTCACAATTACAAGCGTTTTTGCCAGTAAAATTGTGAACTTATGAATAATTGTGTTTCATAAAAATACAATTACAAGTTTGTGGCTACAAGTGAATTGTACAAGTCCACAAGTCATACTTCTACAAGGGGTTTTTTCACAAAACTGAATTTGCACTTGTATACTTGTAGAATTTTAGAAAAAAAAAATTAGGGTCGACGGAGACCCTCAGAAAAAAATTTCAAGTTACAAGTGAACGATAAATTGAATTAAAAGTTGATTTTTAACCATTTTTTAATAAAAATTAGTTCAAATAAACACAAAATGCCAAAATTTTAATAGTAATTAGCATTTCGTTACCTTAATATAGAAAGGTCCTAACTCGTGTTTTTTTAAGTCGAGATTTTTTGGCTAAATATGATATATGAGCCTAAATATGATATATGAGTGGACCATTTATCGAAATAATCGAAAATCATATATTTATATTTTACATTACCCATTTTAATACTTTTACTTTTTTAAACTTTAAATTTGTGACGTCTGAACTCCACAAAATTCAGATAACAGATAACTAAAAATCGCAGCTATCGTCATATTACTACTTTAAATTTACAACGGTAAATTCGATAGAAGTTAAATTAAAACATAAATACTTTAATTATTTTTTAAATATCATGCACATTATGTCACTCCAAAAGTGTCATTATGTCCATGGACTTTACGAAACTTTACACATGGACATTATGACACTACCAAAATGACATAATGTCCATGGACATAATGTCATCTTTTGGAGTGACATAATGTCCATGGACATTATGTCAATGGACACTGTGACATGCCACCGATTTATTTATTTATTAATTTTGTTTATTTTTAAATAGGTTTCAAATCACTTAATTTTTTTCGGGTATCATAATTTTTCTGAATTTTTTTGCGTAAATAAAAATAATGACGTCCTTTTTTTTTGCAAAATTTTCACTCCTTGTGGTGGTCCAACTCACATAAAGACGCAGATTTTGAGCACATTTTTCTGTAGAGAAAAAACGGTTGAATATATAGCAAATCTGATTTCACCAGTCGATTCTGCATCGAAAATTGATACGATTGATGATTTTTGATTCCTTAAAAATAGTTCCAAAAATCCACAACATTTTATGGCGATTGGTCCATAATTAGATTGGTGTAGGGTATCATATTGTCGGGCTTGACTGACTATACTTTCTTACTTCTTTTCTTTTTTTGCTTTTGGGTAGCCATTTTGGAAATCTAAACATACATATATACACAATTCTAAATTAGTACCCATAATTGTAAAAATATTTATTTTTATCGCTACCCGCACATTTAAATACAGATTGGGTCTAAAAAATAAGAAATATTAAAATGTGTTATATTGCGTTTTTATTACAAAGGGAACGATTATTGGACTCAAAGTTTTGGACGGCTGCCTGAATACCATACCATATATTACGTTTTTATAGGATATTTTTCATTTTAAGTAATAATAAATAAGAATTGTAAAATTAATATCACAATATATACATATGTACAAGAACTTGTAATTGTAGAAATTGTAGTTTACAAGTGCAAAAAGCTACAAGCTACAATAAATTGTAGTTTACAAGTGCAAAAAGCTACAAGTGTTGAGAATATTTTAATGAAACACAACTCATCAGCACTTGTAAGAATTAGACTTGTGATTGTAACTTGTAGAATTGTAGTTTAGTGAAATAGGCCCCAGGTACATAATTAATTATAACCACATATGTATATATTTTTACTCAAAATAATTGTTTAAATCTTAAAGAAAAAAAAATTAAAGTGACACCACTGAATAAATCAGCTTTTTACTTTGTAGCTGCTGCCTTTAAAAAATTCTGTAGCTGCCACACGACTGCAACTGCAGCCAGCAGCATTTGTGTTCGTGTAGCCTGCTGTCTTCAATGTGTTTAATGCATTATTAGGTCGAAAAGTATTATATTCCTTTCATATGAGTATATATTATTTAAAACAATAATAATTCTTTCTATCCTTTATATACATAGATTGTATAAGTTATTTTTATGGCTTTTTTGAAAAAAAATGGACCATGTCATATCAATTGGAATATCTTGCGGCAAATTATCAAAGGCAGCAAAATTCATTGTACAACATGTCGTCAATTATATTTGATATTGCAAAAACTTTGGAAGCTCGTTTCGAGAGATGAAATCTTTTTTAAAATAGTTCAAAATTAATCACTGTACAGTTCTATAATAGTACAGGAATCACTTTCTGTGGATAAATTCATTAATAAAAAAAATATTTATCCAAAAGAAAGAAATTATTTTTTAACTGGATAAATTGTATTTTAGATGGAAACTGGACAAGACACAAAAAACTGGACAATCCAGGCCATTCCAGGCCGTCTGGCAATCCTAGTTATATACATACTAGGGTATTCAATTAATCGGGTTTCTGGTTTAATCGGTTAATCGAGCAAATAATTAATCGAGGTTTAGATTTAATCGGTTAATAATCGGTTAATAATCGGTTAATTTAAAATTATTCGATTAACCGAATAATTTATATTTTCATTTCAAATTGAAAATACAACAACGAATTTTGTATACAAAAACATAAAAAATGGCAAATAAGGTATTTGAGATCATTTTTGTAAACATATCGCCTATTTGCTGCAACAACATCATTACTCAAAATCCGTGTTTATTGAACTGAGTAATATAAAATATGCGCTGTTCTATAATCTTTCATATAGTTTTATCAGTTTTAAAAAAAATAAATTATTTTTTGTGTGAGGTTGTTTTTTTGTTGTAAACATTGTAAAAATTCATGTTTTCTCGTATATTTGATAAGTAAAAATTTGGGTTAAATACAGGTTAGAAAGATATTAAAATCTCCTATTTAAATTTCTGAAATCGCATAACTTGTTGAAAATTTATTTAAGAAATAGTAAAATGTCATAAAATATTCAAAGATGTTTTTCTCGAAACGACTTTTTTTGAATTATGACGTTGTTGCAGCAAATGAGCGATGTGTGAGTTTTTTATAGTTTTAGTGATATCTTCTGAAATAATCTTTTATAAAAAGAATATAATTTAAACGATTTTTTTCTTTAGATTTAATAAAACTTTTCTTGGAAAAAACTCTCTCGCTGATTGTATATTGTGGTGAAATCAAGAATATTCCTTTTTGGATTGTTTTAGATATTGATTAATTTAATAGTTTCGTTCAGTTATGATAAAAGACTCATTTCAAAAAAAAAGTTTCGTCTATACATGTAAATACAAACAAAGTTTCAAATACATGTAAATTAAATATGTCAGTTGTTATAGGTACATACTCATTAAACATGTTTATTGGATGTTAAAAAAATATCTAATTTAAATTTGAAATTTGTATTTGAATTGAAATGGAAAAATAAATACAAACAAAAATTTAAAGTGCAAAAAAAGGAATTTCGGTTAATCGGTTAATCGACACAAATTAATCGGTTTATTTGTTATTTGAAAATCGGCAATTTCAAATTATTCGAACAGTTAACCGTACAAAATTAATCGGTTAATCGATTGAATACCTTAATACATACCTAGTGTACTTACACACTTTACTCGAAATCATATAATTTACATATAGAAAAAGTCAATTGCTTTAGATTCGATTTATTAGAATTAGTACATTGACATTTCACATTTTATTATTAGTCATCCAAAACAATTATATCATCGCACGACGTATCTTTTGTACTCGTAGTAGCCGATGCTGTGTTACATTCATTTAACTGATATGCCTTTTGCCTCTCAGCTAGTTTTTCTTGCAAAGTTTTTGTTGGACTAATAACATTGGGAGAACTTGTACATTGTTGTTGTGGGAATTGATTCCGCATTTGCATTGTTGATACGTAACTGGATGAGGAAACGTATGGCGTTGTAGCTTTGAATGTCTTTACATCATTATGGAAGTCTTTCATGGCCATAGGCAGTTTGGCTATGGAGTTGGTAGATGATTCTGGAGAATGTAGTTTAGTATTTTTAAGTAAATTCGAATATGCAGCTAAAACATTTGCGTGGTTACTAAATATATCAATTTTGTAGATGTTTGAATCATCATTCGAAGTGTTTTGACTACTTTCACCTTGAACGGAACGGTTGTATGGTTTGAAAATTGATTTATTTTTTTGTGAGCTTTTGGGTTTATGATGGTGTTTAAAAACAGGAGAGCTCAATTGATTTTGTAATAAGACGTCATTGAATACTGTCGCTAAACGGCTTTCTTCGACGTTAGATGAATGCACATAGCTAGATGTTTCCGTTATAGCCACATTCGATGCAATGTTTTGGTTTTGCGATAACATTACATTCATACTCATATTGCTGGAAACATTCGGATTCAGTATTGTCTGGTTTTCTAATTGATTAATTGGTTTTTGTGCAATTAATGGCGTCGACGAACACACGTTTAGCTCATTATGCAGTATTTTTGAATAGAATTCTTCGAATAACTTTTGAAATTCTGGAGTATCCTTAAAAAAGAAAGAAATATATTTCTTGTTAATACCATATTATAATAATAATTTTATAATTTATTTTTTTACATTTCCTGATATTTTTGAAAACGTAAAGATGTTTTACTGTTTCAGTCATACTTGTAACGTATCATATTGAGGCCGATCACAAATAACTTACTACCACCCTACCTGATCCTTTTTTCTCAAAATTTTTCAACTTCACACTACTAGACGAATTGAGATATTTAAAAAAAAGTTCAGCGCATTGTTAATATCTTATATTCCCACCACCAAAATATATAAAACAAGTAAGAGAGCTATATTCTGCTGTGCCGAATCTTAAATACCCTTCACCAAATTATACTTAAAAAAAAAATTTTAAATATTTTTAGGTTAACAAAAATTAAATTTTATTTTTCCAATTTTTTGGAATTTTTTTTTTTCGAAATTGTTTTTTAATTTTTTTTTTAAACTTAGTGAAAAAACCAATTCGGGTTAAAAAATATTTTTTCGATTTTGACCCATTGTAGGTCCAACTTACTATGGTCTTATATACAGTAGCCCAATAAAGTCTACATACAGGAATTCAAATTAAATTTATTTCGTTGAAAGCTGTATTTGTAAGTTAAAAGTAATGAAATATATTTGTTAAAAAAATAAATTCACACTAAAAAAAATTAAAACAACATCACTTAAGTCGGGTTTGGCAACATTTCCTATCACGTCCAAAATTTCACCGTTATTAGAATTTTTGATTCTTAGTCAAAAAACGGGTTTTTTGGGTATTAATGTTCAAAATATTATGAAACTTAATAGCCCCGCCCACCAAAAAGTAGGCGTGACCGAGAATAAATTTTTCGCTATTTTACTCAGAATCAATAACTCTAATAACGGTGAACTTTTGGTCGTTATTTGAATTTTTTTTGCTAAAATCGACATAAGACATGTATTATTATACCCCAGGAAAAATTTTGTGAATTTTTGTAATGACCACTAGTTATTTTGTGAATTTTTGTAATGACCACTAGCATTCTTTTGTAAGGAGTGGTGGTTACCCAGCACATTATTTTATTTACTACACCATTTCCAATTGTATTTCAGAAGTTTCTAATTGTATTTCAGAAATTTCCAATTGAATTTCAGAAATTTCTAATTATATTTCAGAAAATTCCAATTCAATTTCAGAAATTTCCATTTATATTTCAGAAATTTCCATTTATATTTCAGAAATTTCCAATTATATTTCAGAAATTTCTAATTATATATTTCAGAATTTTCTAATTACATTTCAGAAATTTCCATTTATATTTCAGAAATTTCTAATTGTATTTCAGAAATTTCCAATTGTATTTCAGAATTTTCCAATTGTATTTCAGAAATTTCCATTTGTATTTCAGAATTTTTATTTTATACTTAAAAAGTTTCCAATTGTATTTCAGAATTTTCCAATTGTATTTCAGAAATATCCATTTGTATTTCAGAAAATTCTAATAGCAATACCAATGGATATTTCTGAAATACAAATAGAAAATTCTGAAATACAATTGGAAAATTCTGAAATACAATTAGAAACATTTTAAATATAAATTAAAAATTCTGAAATACAAATGGAAATTTCTGAAATACAATTGGAAAATTCTGAAATACAATTAGAAAATTCTGAAATACAATTAGAAAGTTCTGAAATATAATTGGAATATTCTGAAATATAATTAGAAAATTCTGAAATATAATTGGAAATTTCTGAAATATAATTGGAAATTTCTGAAATATAAATGGAAATTTCTGAAATATAAATGGAAATTTCTGAAATTGAATTGGAATTTTCTGAAATATAATTAGAAATTTCTGAAATTCAATTGGAAATTTCTGAAATACAATTACAAGGTGACAGCAGTGGCGAATTCAAATAAATACAGGCGAATTCACTTATTTTTTATATATAGAGTTTGACATACGGACGTACGGGCGAATATTTTTTATATATGTAGTTTGACATTTGTGCGTGCTATTTCTATAATCAGCTGTGCTGCCGATGGCACCTTATTAAATGCACCTTGGTAACAAACAACAATAAAAATGAAATAAGCGCAAACGCAACGTGCTCAAAGAACGTGGTTGTTGTTTTTGTACAATATGTGTTCTGTGCAGTGTTACCATATGTCAAGTTTCCCCTTTTTTTAAAGGTTTTTGAGACGCAAAAAGTTTTATTATTTAAAAAAAAAAGTTTTTTTTGGAAAATTGATATCAATAAGTTGAACCGATAATTTCAAAATGATAGTCCCCAAATTCATTCACTAAATGGGGAGATTGATTTGAATCAGGGTTTCGATATTCAGCTCTAGCAACATATTTCTTACATTTGACTATGCAATAAATATGAAATTATCTCATTTCATCACAATCAGCTAATATAAATATTCATACTGTTCGTTCGTATTACTATTAAAATTGCAATGCTAGTCTGCAATTTTTAGTAGCAAACACAATCCATTGCATATCCACCAAAATATATGTTCGTGCTTTAGTAGCACACACAGTTTTTATTTCGTGCTAATATTGCACTCCATTCGTTTTATTTTGTTGTGCTGGCAAACTTTTCTAGCAAAAATACACACTTCTGTAGTTGTGCTATAGCACAATTGACATTTCTGCAATTGATGCTATCAGTTGCTGTTCTTGATAAGTGCATAACAACATATCAGTAAACACACCCAATGTACAGTTGGGCAGAATCAAAATTTTTTTGAAATAAATCTGGCATTTCTAAACGGCTGATATGATCAGGATAAAATTTGACGCGGGCGTAGCCAAGGAGTATTCGAGTTTAAATTATTGAAATGGGCCCTACAAATGCCCCAGGGGCGGCGCTATGGGGGCTCAGAATAGGGTACTTTCGACATGCAACATTTTTAAACACGTCCCATTTTTTTGTTTCCCATTTGATTTCAAAGAGTTTTATATGTTTAGAAAGCGCTCGCCTATGTCTTGAAAAAATATGCTTGCGTATGCTATTTATCTCTTATACTTTTCGAGTTATAGGCATTTCAAAATTGAAATTTTAAAATTTTGCCATACCTTGGTCCGCTTTTTTAAAAATATAGGTCGTACTTTTGTACCGAACGGGCTCGATTTTTTTTTGTTAGTTAGACAACTAAATTATCAATAATATACAAAATATTTCAGAGTAATATCGATTATAGATCCAAAAATAAACAATTTTCAATTTAAGAATTCAAAAAATAGTAGATTTTTGCTGTTTTTTGGATGAAAAGGTGACTTAACTCTTTTTTATTAAAAAAAAACTTTCTTTAAGAACATATAACAATTTTATGTTTTTCTGTAAGGTAGCTTTACAGAGAACATTTTGGTATAAAAAACATGTCCTATTTTTTGAACATGTTGCCCTTTCGTCCTGCGGAATTTGACCTATTTTTTGATAAAAATTTCAACTTTGGGCCACATGTTCTAAAATCCCTAAGTTGGGATCAAAAAACGGAAAGCAGCTTTAGAAACCTTGATGTGTTCCCTATTTATCCCCAAAGTATTTTCCCAGCCCCGAAGGAAATGTAGACCCTATGGTTAAAATTGTAAAAAATACCATTTTCGGATTTTCGCTTAAATTTTTAGGAATTGTGGGATTCCTTTTGACCTTTTGAAAAGTTTTTTTACACTTTGTAATTTGGAATGACAAATTTAAAAAACGTTGAAAATTTCATTGAGTTTTGCTAATAAATAAAGATTTTATTACATATTACATATTTATTGAGTTTCTAAAACTAAAATTTTTATCAAAATTTTAATAGGATTGCAAATACATATTAGGAACAATTTGATCCACATTTATTCCGAACATTTTTTTTTCTTGTTTAGATATTTTAATTTTTGGTCTTACAAAAAAAATGCAAGTCAATATCTCAGTTAGATTCAAAAATATTTACACTAATGAATAATCGTTATTTCGTATTACATACTTGACAATAAAATAACTAGCAGCATCCAGATAGCCAAAAAACAAGAAATATCAATGCAACCATAGCAGAGCAACCAAAGAAATGTAAATTGCTGCCAGAGAAAATTGCTAGCACAACAAAACAAAAACGAATGCTGACGCGCAATATTAGTTCGGCAAAAAAGTGTATATGCTGCTATAGCACGAACATATATTTTGGTTGTTGTGCTACAATAACGAGTGGACAACTGGTTGTATCTGCTACTAGAAATTGCAAACTAACATTGCAATTTGTATAGTAATATATGAATAGTAACAACAAATTTATATTAGCAGAGTTATACAAAATTATAATAGTAACTATATTTTTAGTATGCAGATTGATAAAAATGTATATTTACTGCAATTGACGGCTAATATAGTAGCAATTGTAAACCCTGATTTGAATATATTGAAAGTGTCTCCAGCACTAAATTCACATAAATTATCTCAGTTTGATTACATATATGTACGAATTGGGTTTTGTAATTTTAGTATGTACTTAAAAAAGTTTTTTTGTAGAAAAAAAATTTTTTTTTAGAAATAAAAAGTTTTCTTCAAAAAATATATGGCAACACTGGTTCTGTGTATGCGTGAGAGAGTTGCTCTTTTGAGAACACGTGTTCTTTACACATTATAAAATGCTCTCTCTATTTTCTTAGTGAACAGTGTTGCCACAACCTCAAAATATTTGTAACCAAGTTTGTTTAAAAAAATAACCAAAATGCTAAAAAAATAACCAAAAAAAATTTATTGGAAACGTCATGTTTTTAACTTTTGTATATCACGTAAATAAAAAACTCAAATTTCTATTGCTGCAGTTAGATTTAAATTACATAAAGAATTAATTTATAATAAAAATGTTTTTTAGGATGTAAAATTTCGGGGTATTAACCAAATATTTTATTATATTTTTAATTAATTTTTCATTTTAATTAAAAACTATGTTCACTTGAATGTGAAGTGTTAAATTTTTATTTTTTTGTCGTTTTCGGAATATAACATTTTAGTGAGAATAAAGCTAAAAGAGTCAAATTTCAACATTCTTGAAATATCAGACAAATATTCCAAAACATACACCAGAATTATTATACTCAAAAGAATCATATGTTTACGTAGACCAGTTTAATGCTAAAAAAAAATTTCATATTCTAAGCTGCATTACCCAAAATTTATAAGAAAAATGCCAAAAAATAGGGTATGTAATGTGAATATAAAAACCGCGATATTTCGAAAACGCGAGCTGACTGGAAAAAAACATGTTTAACATTGTAGAGAGGGTTCATAAACTCGTACAAAACGTAGTTGAAATTTGCGTCACCAAAATTTCTTTTCCCCTGTGTAATTAAACCAATATTGTGAACTCATTTACTTCCCTAAATCACAAAAATCGTAAATATCTTTTAAAATAATTATTCGTTCTCACATATTTTGATATCATTTCAAAAGGCTTGAAATATAATTAGTGTATGAAAAATTATACACCTACAACAAGGATTAACACAAACCGATGTAAAAACTTTTTTATGGAGTACACCTTATATTGGTGTATATATACGATATCGCTATAACCAAAATTAAAAATAAATACATATCTACACATCAGGAAAAAAAAACAACCAATTTTGTTATAAATAACCAAAACGGCAACACTGTTAGTGAATAAGATTCAAGGTGAATTTATATACCAGGTGGTGTTGATAGCACAGCTGATTAATGTTGTTTGGATGTTTGAGCTGTCAATTATCCTGGTTTGTTGCGGCGAATGTTACAACAAATGTAAAAGTAACAAAAACAACAGTCTTTGAAATATCTATTATTAGATATCGATATTGTCTATATTAACGACTTAGTAATCTAGATATAGGTCAAAAATAGGTAAAAAATCGAGGTTGTCCTGGTTTTTTCCTTTTATCTCAGCCATTTGTTGACCGATTTTATCGATTTTAAATAGCAACCGAGCCGGAAGAATTCCGGAGATATTGATATATGAATCATGTATGTATGTTATTTGGGGGCTTCGGAAACTTGATTTCAACACGCAGACGGACATGGCTATATCGATTCCGCTATCTATAACGATCCAGAATATATATACTTTATGGGGTCGCAAATGAAAAATGTGGAAATTACAAACGGAATGACAAACTTATATATACCCTTGCCACTCATGGTGAAGGGTATAAAAATAATTGTATGTTTGAAATGCCCAACTATAATATGCATAAGCTAGCTTAAGGTAATGTCAAAATCGAACGAAAAGTCTGTCAAATGCTTAAGGAAATCCGAAGAAACTTTTCTGTGGCTAGAATGTACTTACGTGCATTCAAAACAATTTAGCCCCATTTGTACATTTTCTTCATCCTTTTCATTTATTTCTTTATTTTCTTTGTATAAAATAAACAAACAGCTGATTCCGTAAGGAATTGCTTAAGCTAGTGTATGCATATTAGAGTAACTTCGGGTAATGTGGACTACCGTTTTGTTTTTTCTAAATTTTGGCCACAATATATATGGATATTAAAAGAGTTGTGAAGCAATAAATTAGCTAATGTATTCTCTAATGGTTTTTGCAGTTGAAAATTTTTTCCGTTAAAGGATAAAAAATTTATGTGAAAATATTTTAAGGAACCCAAAAATCAGCATTAAAAAAATTGGAGGGTAATATGGACCACTATATGAGGGTAATGTGGACTAGTATTTAATACATAAAATTCATGAACCAGCTAATCATGAATGATTAAAAAATTTAATTTCAATATATTTTTATTAATACAAACTAAAAAGTCGCGTTCTTGTCTTAGATAGATTGCTTACAAAGTACATAGTTATTGTCGGGTAATATGGACCAGTAGTACATAATCAAGTAATTTAAGTGGTCCACATTACACGAACTTGGGTTACAGTGGTAAAAAGTTATTTTTACCTAATAATCTAAATGTGCTTAAATTCTTACCAAATATATGCAAAACTACGTGTCCACTTTAACTATATAAAACAACCAAACATTAAATTCTACCAAGTAACTGTACCAAATTTTGTTTCTTACTTGAGCCGAAAAAAATATTGAGCAGGCGCATTAATTTCAATACAAGAATAAAAAGTCAACATATCAATAACTCATGAAAGCAAATGTGCAATTGTCGTTTCAAACAAATTGTAAAATGTACGACAAATCAGTTGTATCATACCTTCAATAGTTTCTGAAAAAAGACACTGGTCCACATTAGACGCATAGTCCACAATACCCGAAGTTACTCTATAGTTGGGCCTTAACACACGTACAGAAAAATTATATATATAAAGATAAAGAATATAAAAGTGAATATGTGTTTGTATGGTTAAAGTCTATAGACGGCTAAACCGATATTCCATTCAAGTGGGCGTGGTACCTCCCATACAAAGTTAATTTTAAAAATTAAATATTTAGGAATCTATAATAGCTATAGTCCTCAAATTTTGCATGAGCAATTACACCATTTCACAGTGCGGCCAAAAGTCAAAAAATGTAGAAAATGATCTACAAATTGGTATATGGGGGTTTTTGATGTCGCTGATTACGAATCCGTTATCAGAATTAGCAAATTGAAATGCCCGACCTAATATCCTGTCGTACGAAAAAACTTATACTGCCTGTTCCACGATGTCGAAAGAAAAATGAGTCGAAAAAACTTGTATGAAAACCACTCAGTTTTTTAAATTCTTTCGAATAGTTTTCATACAAATTTGTTCGAATCATTTTTCTTTCGATATCGTGAACAGGCCTATAAATTAATTTGCTAATTTATTAAAACTTTTATTTTGATATTATTATGGTGTATAATGCGAAATTGGAAAAATGGGCGTGGCAACACCCACACCAAGTAAATATATATTTTCCATTATCTACAGAACTATAATTTTGACAGTCTTATAAAATGAATTAAAACAAGTAAGAGTACTATATTCGGCCGTGCCGAATCTTAAATACCCTCCACCTAAATATAATGGTATAACAACTGAAATAATATAACAGTTGTTAGTAAGACTAGTTTACGCAGATCTAATTCAGCAATTTATAATTGAAATTCCTATTAGAACATATGAAAATAAGTTAATACGTTTGGATCAAGATTTTTCCTTTTTAACCTCAAGTGAAGATTCTTCACTGAAGAAACAGATTATAAAAAAGGGTATATATATTTAGACAAATTTCAAGATATTGGGTTGTGGGACTTATATGGGAGATATGACCTATTATGAGTCGATTGTCATAAAATATTTTAACGTAATTTTTATGTATTTATATGGGAGCTGTTGCCAAATATGGACCGATATTCACAAAATTCAGTAGTATGATTTTAAATATTACTGATCTGTGTACTATTTTGATTCAATATATGGAACCTATGACCTATTATGGACCTAAGTATTTGAGTGCTATTTTTGTACAATTTCATATAAACAACGCCATTAACAAGAGTGGACCTTATATGGGAGCTATGACGAATTATGGACCAATATTTAAAAAATCTTGTAGTACGATTCTTGGATACAAATTACTGATCGGTGTAAAATTTTGGTTCAGAACAGATTATTTTGGATATTTATTATTGTGTTTTCCGGAAGTGGTTCTTATATGGAGGCTATGACCAATTATGGGCCTATCATCGTAACATTTGGTACATCGATTTTTGTATACATATACTGAACAAATTTGTTTCGAATTTCAACCTGATAACTATATTTGTTAGACATTTATGAGGAGTTTAGTGATTTTCGGGAGTGGACCTTATATGGGAGCTATGGTTAAATATGGACCGATATTCACAGTAGTATGATTGCTGGATACAAATTACTGATCTGTGCGTAATTTAATTTTGATATCGATTTGTTTTAAATATTTATTAAGGTAAATATCTTTTTCGGAAATGGGCCTTATAAGGGAGCTATGACCAGTTGTCGGCCAATCTGCGTAAAATTTGGTACAGTAATTTCTGTGTATATACTTATTATTTGTGTCGAATTTAAGTATGATAAAGCTATTTATAAGATATTTATGAGTACTTAACTGATTTTCAGAAGTGGACCTTATATGGGAGCTATGGTCAAATATGGACCGATATTCACAAAATCCTGTAGAATGATTTCTAAATATAAATTAGAGATTTGTATAAAATTTTGTTTTGATATAGATATTTTTCAGATATTTATGTAGGTTAATATGTTTTTCGGAAGTGGTCCTTATATGGGAGCTATAACCAATTATTGGCCGATCTTCATAGAATTTGGTACAGCATTTTTGGTATATATGGCGACTATTAATGACGAATTTGAACTTAATAGCTATATTTATAAGACATTTATGCTTATCTAAGTGATTTTCGGAAGTGAACTTTATATGGGGGCTATGGTCCGATCCACAAAAAATTTGGTGTTGTGATTTTTTTAAGCACGACACTTATTTTTCCTGAATTTTGTGTGGATACTGCAATTTGGTAGGCATTTACAGACCAAAGAACCATATTTCGGGACGAAATTTGTATGGGGGCTAGGAGAAATCATGGACCGATTCCTATAATTTTTACCAGACTTAGTCCTTTTAACATAAAAATAATGTGTGTAAAATTTTATGGTATTATCTGCAATATATTTGCACAAATAACAAAAACAATTTTAAAATTATCATGTTTTTTTTTAGGTTATCTCACATTTTGGTTCATAACTCTGGTTCCACTGAACCGATATTGCTGATTTTCAATACCAAACTGCTTAGGAGAACAATAAACATTTTTCTTGCAAGTTTACCAATTTTGTTTGTCTATTTTGGACGTGAGCGTGTTTTACACAGACAGACAGACAGACGGACAGACAGACGGACATAGCTCAATCGACTTAGAATTTCATAAGGATCAATAATATATATACTTTATTGGGTCTCAGATGAATATTTCTCAATGTTACACACGGAATGACAAACTTATATATACCCTCATTCACCACTTATGGTGGTGGAGGGTATAAAAATGTTTAAATATGTATTGAAAAGTCACCATAAATTGCTAGTTTATATTATGTGTATGTCTTAATTGATTCAGTGTATATTTTTCTGGCAATATATTATTTAGAAATTTACATTCAGAACGGAAGCTCCTACTAGTCGATATTTTCTGCATTTGAGGCAAGGGACCTTATAGGTCCCTTTGTAATAAGGGACCTTACTATGCAAAATTTTCAACTCCTAGGGCATTTGTTTAACCAACACAATGACAAAAAACCCCAACTAAAAATTTGCTTTATCGTCTTTTTGCCGCACAAAGGGGCATTTGTCCGCACTGTGTGTTTGTATAAATATTTGAGGCAAAAATAGGAGTAGTAGTCACAGAGGTCGTGGTACCTCCCATACGATGTTAATTAAAAAAAATCGAATATATAGGATACAATAACATATAGAGTCCATAAATTTAGTACGGTTAATCTACCATCAACATTAATATTTACCACTATTAATAGTCCGCCCATATCAATAGTGGGCGTGGCACCTCGCATAAAAACTAAAATTCATATCTATTTGTATAATTGTGATATGTAAAGCCTTGAAGCTTTCTATGAATAACTTATTTAGGCCAAAAATGGTCCTAAATAAATTATATATGTATAGAGGAAGCTTAGTAGCTATCAATATTAATATTTAGCATAGAAATGTTGAGACTACCAATGTTAAAATTTGTATACATTTGTATACACATATGTATATATGGGGGAATCAAATCAATGTCTTCCGATCTTGATGAAATTTGCACCAAGGTTAGTAATGTAGACACAATTTTTAAATTAGATTTGAGTTAGACTTAAGCTATCTTTTGAAAAAAATTGCCCATTTTGAAAAAAAAGCCAAAAAAGTTTTTAATTTTGCAAAAAAAGTCAAAAATATTTTATTTTTTAATTTTTTTTAAAGATTGAAGAAATAGCTATCAAAACTATTTGAGACAAATTTTGCTAAGATCAATAGGTAATAAGTTACTTGGATGGGAAAAAACACATGTTTGGATGTTTTTTCTCATCCAAGTATTTTTTGATTTTTTAAATTGAAAATCGTTTATTTTTGGATTCATAATTCACATTGCTCTGAAATCTTTTGTATATTATTTTTAATTTAGCTGTCTAACTATATAATCGAGTCCATTCGGTCCGTAATTACGCCCTATATTTTTAAAATAGCGGAACAAGTCCTAGTACACTTCCCTGTGGAACGCCAGCTCTAATCTTGTATTCTCTCGTCACATAATCATTGTACTTAACTCTGAAAAGTCTATTCGATAAATAAGACTCCAGCAATTTATGAGTACATAGTGGTAGTAAACATTTTATTTTATGTACTAGACCTTTATGCCATACCTTGTCAAAAGCCTGAGCAACGTCTAAAAAGACGGCAGAACAATATTTCTTTAATTCAAAAGATTTTCTAATCTCTCCAGTTAAACGATTGACCTGTTCAATGGTGCCATGATGTTCACGGAAACCAAATTGGTGTACTGGGATAATGTTTCCATCATTCAAAAAAGGTATTATCTTTTCCTGGAATATTTTCTCGAATAACTTCGACAAACAAGAGAGTAGGCTAATAGGTCTATAAGAAGATGGCGGGGTTAAATCTTCACCCGGTTTAGGTATCATTATTATTTGAGAAATTTTCCAATTTTTGGATAAATTCCTAGTTTCAAGATCGCATTAAACAATATAGATAGCACAATTATTGCCACATTTGGTAGGTTCTTAATCATTGATGGCGTTATTAAATCATATCCCGGTAATTTTTTTCAAGTCTAATTTATTTTTAATTACTCTATTAACATCCTCAGGACTAATATCGAATTGGGCTGCATCATTCATTGTTGAAGCTGGCAATTCTTCTAGTTCAAACTCATTTGCCGTGGAGTTGGCTTGAAATACTTCACTTAAATGTTCAGCAAATACTGAGGCTTTTTCTATAGCACTTCGTGTCCAGGTTCCGTCAGCATTTCTTAAAGCGCTTTTTATTTTAGTTAGTTTTTGGAGGGATTTGGCACCTAGAGTGTTCCAGAGCCGAAACAATCAATGACGTGAAGTCATTGACGGTCCTATCTACGTCTTCCTCACACTGTAAATTAGGATTTGTGTGGATATGACTGCTGATATATTTCCTATATTTTAGCCAATTTGTCTTAAAATACAAAGAGTCCTTAGGAAATCTTGGGATGTTGGGTCTCTCACAATAATTAATAATTACAGGAGAGTGGTCAGAAGATAGATCATAGGATATTTCTGTGGATATTGCATTCCGAATAATATTTCTGCATATGGCGAAGTCTATTAGATCAGGAATTTTTCTAGGATCAGTTGGCCAATAAGTTGGGTGTCCAGGAGACACGAAATCTAAGCAATTTTGGCGATCAACTAGAGCTTTATACAGCTGTCTACCTCTGGGATTTACCAATCGCGAACCCCAATATGTATGTTTGGCATTGTAGTCTCCACATGGCAGAAACCGATCTCCTAGTGTTATAAAGAATTCTTCAAATTTCTTCTTGGTCATCGAAAAACGTGGTGGGCAATATATAGAGCTCAGAGTTAAGTCTCCAGCTGGATATTCAAGGCGAATAGATGTTGTTGCATATAATACTTTGAAAACGCATCTAGGGCATAGTGTCTCAATCGGTTTCTAATTATGATACCGGTACCGCCATATGCCTTACCATCCGGATGGTTTGTGTAATAAAATGAGTATCCTGATATATTAAAGTTATATCTATTTGTAAGATGTGTCTCCGAAATTAACATCACATCGATTTGTGCTGGTTTAAACCAGCATTCCAGAAACATATATTCAAAAAATTCATTTTCTTGTTAATAGAATTTGAATCATTTGGCTCTGTGCTCTCAGAAGCTCTTGTATAGTGTTTTGCATGGATGACATGAAGTTAGTCATATTTTGATTAAGAGAGGAAATATTCTCAGTAAGTGTTTGCATAAGGTTTTCCAACCCTCCCATATTTTGGGGGACATTTGGCTTTTGATAACCCGTTTTTAAAATACTGGCGTATGAGCTGGCTCCAGCATTAATTGTAGCTCCTTGGTCATTTTCCAGTGATACTGGATGAGCCGCATTTATTTTATCATTTGAAAAATCTACTCCAGAGCTTAGTGGTCTAGATGTAGATACCGAATTTGTAGGTGTTGATTCAACTATTTCACCTCTCAACAGCTTTTGCCTCTCTCTTAATCTTTTTAGTAACTCCTTGTAGACCGGGCATCCGCGATAATTAGCGGAATGATCTCCACCGCAGTAACCACATTTCCTACTGAGACCATTCTCAACTATATCACATTGTGACGAAGAGTGCAGGCCTTCGCATGCAACACATACTGTGCGTAGGGTACAATAATTACGTGTATGTCCAAATTCCTGACAATTACTACACTGAACTGGACGATTACGCTTAAGAGGTTCCTCTATATTTACTCTACGATTCAACAAATATCTTAGAGTGTATATAGGGTGAGTTTCATTCTTTTTTAATTTCCCATCATCAGGCTCTAACTCAACCCTAAACATTGGCTGAGGAACCTTGTCTCTATTAAATATATTGACTACATTCTTTGTCTGATAGCCCATTTCTTCCAGGGCCTCCTTGATTTCGTTTGTATCTACACTGGACTCTATACCTTTTATGACTACTATCAAGCCCTTGCAACTCTTAAGTTGATATGTATAAAAGTTTTTCTTCCTGTCATTTAGGTGTTGAGAGATTTTTCTATAACAATCCTCAGTGTATACAACTATTTTCCAATAAAAAAAGAAGGTGTGCAACTTCTTTTCTTATTGGAACAATATGAAAATTATTTTTTCCAATGAGTTCAATAAATGATTTCACTAAGCTATTAGAGCTAGTTTCACGAAGGAATATTGATGATTAGAATCTTCCTCACTCAAGAGAGCAAAACGGTTACTTTTCAAGGGGTTATCAGTAATGTTTTGCTTTTTCTCAGAAGGCAAACTTTTCTGGGGACTTAAATTTCGCTTATTAATTCTTAGAATTGCAGAAATATTGAGAGATAAATAGATAAAATGTTTTTTAATTCTTTGCCGAACGCTTTCTAAAAATATAAAAATCTTTGAAATCGGATTGGAAAGAAAAAAATGGCACGTGTTTCAAAATTTTACATGTCAAAGGTACCCCATGTTTGAGCCCCCATAGAGCATTTGTAGGACCCATTTTAATAACTTCAACTCGAATACTCCTTGGCTACGCCTACGTCAAACTTTGTTCTGATCGGACCAGCCGCACAGTGGGAAAAATCACCAATCTAGCTTATAAAAAAGCGATTGTAGCTAATAGAGTGATCTTTAAATATATTGTATTTGTAGACACCCTGTTTCATTACAGGGTGTGCACCAAAAGGAAGGTTTTAGTGGAAATTACAATTTTTCTAAAGTTCAACAAAATAAATCTGAATTTTTTGTTAAATAAAACTCAACAAAAAAATCTTTTAATATGCTAACTAATTCATAGCAATAGCTTTTTGCAATAAAAATTATTTAAAAAATGAATTTTCATTGAAAAATTTTGAAAAAAACCTTTTGTTTATGATGGGGTTTCGCGAGTTTTGTTAGAAGGATTATTTAAAAATATGAATTTTCATTGAAAATTTTTTAAAAAACATCTTGTTTATGATGGGGTTTCTCGCGTTTTGTTGTCTGTAAGAAACAAACAGCCTTATTAGACAGTAAAAGACCATAAAGACCATAAAAATTTCCATTTGGGAATTTATATTGAAAACAAAAACAAATTTTAGTTTTTTATTGTCGTTTCAATATAAATTCCGAAACGAAAATTTTTATTTTACTTTCAAAAAACATGGCAAAAAAGCCATAAAAAACAAACACTTGAATATCGCCCACAAGTTATATTTGTTTAACCCTATTTATATATCGATGGCTTAACATAAAAAAGGCGTAACTCAATTTTTTTAAAAATAGCGTTTTTTGTTTATTCCGGTAGAGAAATGTCAGATGTACCTTACCACAAAATTTCAAGGGGATATAATTGCAAATAACAGATTTCTAACTCGTTTTTTGTTTGTTTTTGATTGATTATCACCATGATAATAATACAAGGTAAATCTCTCAGTGCAGCTGTAGCTGTGCTTTTATATTTTCCAAGTAACAAATTCGCTTCTGAATCGGATTTTTCGACCAATTAGGAAATTTAACAGCTTTAAGTCGCAGACTGTGATTCAAAAAAAGAAAATGGAAACATAAAATTGTCCTATCCATTTTTTGTGCAATTATTAAAGGGATCGAACTATTCCATATTTAAACCTATGAAAAAATTAATTCCTCAACTAAAGACCTCAACCAATGCACTATGGTCCCAAATCGATTTTTTTTTAGCAAAAATTCTTTTTTAAAAATTGTTAAAAATTAATTTATTTTCCTAAAGACAATACTCCAAGCAATCAAGAAAACATATTTAAAAAAACAGTTGACAACACTGCTGGTCTGCTAGGCTTTCAAAGTTGAAACTTTAAACACGTATTCTTAAATAAGTGTTAAAACAGTAGTACAATTGTATAACGAGCAAACCTTAAAAAATAAAGTTATAAAGTATTTAAAAAATGGCAAATATAGCCCAAGTTAAGCAGTTTTATGGCATATTTTTGAATTTTATTTTTGTTGAGTCCTTGTCGTAATTCTTGATATTGTGATTGTCTAGTTTTATAGTCTCGCCATAACCTATAAGTTCCGTGGAACAAAAGTTGTGTTTGGGCACGAACTTGCATGGAAGTTTAAATGTGGAAGTGTCCCAAAGTGTGTATTTTGAGTGTATATTCATTAGGGTGGCCCTTAATAAACGAAAGTTGGATTTTGGCCATCTCACCCTCCAATTTGGTGAACATTAGTAAAAAAATCATCCTGAAAAAATTTTAGGTAAATCGGTTGGGGATAAGACGTGCCGCAAGCCCTCTGAAGTTTTGAGATGCATTTACAAGGGGAAAAAAATGCATTTTTTCAGTTTTTGTAAAAAATTTTCCATTAAAAAATTACTTTTGAAATTTAATTTAAAAGAATCGAAATGTGTACGTAATTGTCGTTCTAATGAGATATAAACAACAGAAATCGGTCAAAAAATGTTAATGTTATTAAAAATTCGCCAGGCCATTAACGTGTCTCAGGCCACTAGAACAAGAAATGTAGGAACAAAATTAACATATTTTGATAAATATTAAAATAAAAGCTCATTTTTACTTAAAATATGTCCATATATACTTATATATGAGTTTTTGTCTTCGCTGGATACCGTTAACCTATTCTTAGGTATGAACAAAAAAATAAATTTTTTTTAACGGCAGTTTCAAAACTCCATTTTCAAATTTTTAAAAATTTTGTTAAACAAATTTCAGAATTTTTTGATCATCTCATTGGGATTCATTAAGGGTATAATTGGGAATAAAAATGTGAAAAAATTATGAAAATATCTCTTATAGTTTTTCCGTACCTGCGATTTAAATTTTGAAATTTTCGAGAAAAACCAACTATTTGGCAATTTTTAGGCCAATGAGCTCTATTTCCTTACTCTTATGAATTTTAAGCAAAACTTAATTAGAATATTATAGCAAATGGCATACGCCAACATAAAAACGAACTCGAATATATCTGAAACTCACATGACGTCCAGAAGTTTATTTCGAATAAATGGATATGTAATATATGACACCAAAGATCCCAGAGTTAGAGCATGCGGAGTCTCGGCAATTTTAATAAAATCTCGAATCAAACACTACTTAATGTGTGATTTTTGTGAAGATTATCTTCAAGCTACTACAATCTGTCTTGAAGATTTTCATCGAAACATAGTGATTTCATCGATATACTCACCCCCTAGATTTTCAGTTACAGAAAGTCAATATAATAGATTTTTTAAATCACTAGGCCCTTTTCCTGGCTGCTGGCGATTATAACGCTAAACACACATTCTGGGGATCTCGACTGATTACCCCTAAAGGTCGTGTTTTGTTCGATACAATTTCTAAAATGGATTTGAATGTGCTTTCGAGCGGCCAACCTACTTACTGGCCTACTGACCCACGAAAAATACCGGATGTTATTGATTTTAGCGTGATGAAAAATATCCCTAGAGAAATGATTCAAATTGATCCCTCCAACTAAAATCGAAGCTTAAAGATTGTATAAAAATACTTAAAAAGCTCTTGGAATTTCGAAAAATGGAATCGTTGAATAAATATTTAGAAAGCCTGGACGCAACCCCGCAATCGGATTACTCATTATGGCGAGCAACAAAAAGTCTTAAAAGACCCGTTATATGTAAGTCCCCCTTGCGAAATTCAAGTGGCGGTTGGGCAAGAAATGATACTGAAAAAGGGAATCTGTTTGTTAATCATTTAAAAATAGTATTTACACCGAACACATCAAACGAAGCAATTGATTTGCCACCTGTTGCACCTCATTTTGGAGCAGCCTACGTTTTGAGATTCGAGAGATCGAAAATGCTATTGTTGATTTAAATCCCAAGAAAGCCCCTGGTATGGACAAGATCAGCAACAAGATGCTTATGGATCTACCCCGGATAGCAATAATAATAATTCTTTTTATTTTTAATGCTATATTACGACTAAAATATTATCCTCCAGAATGGAAGGTTTTACTGGTGACCATGATACCCAAGCCGGGAAAAGATCACACAAAAGTAGAATCATACAGAGAAAAGCGTTTGAGAAAAGCGTTTGAAGAAAAGAAATACTGTTCCGCACTCTTCATCGACATCTCCCAAGCGTTTGATAAGGTATGGCATGCTGGATTAATATACAAATTGAGTCAAAATTTACCCGCAAACACACATAAGCTGTTGGAAAGCTATTTAACTGGTCGAACATTTAAGGTTAAAGAGGGAAACTTTTTAAGTACTGCACAACCCATTGAAGCTGGGACCTTTTTATATTTGATATATTCGTCTGATATGCCAACTAACAATCGCACTCATACATCAACATTTGCTGATGATGCTGCTATTCTAAATTATTTGACACAAAATGTTTCATGTGTTTGATCAAAACTACATCAAATAATCCACGGGTTGATTTTGTGGTCACACATATTTTTTGCCATATTTGTTTAATCAAACTACACCGATATACTATCAAACACACGAAGGTTGAAATATATTTGTCTTGTGGTCACATTTATGGTAATATTTTTTATAAATAATTATTAAATAAAGCTGCAAAAAAAAATTTATTTCTTTCATCAATAATGAAGATATTTCTAGAAATTAAAATATTACTAGATTTAGCTTTACAATTAAAAGAATTGTTAAATTTCAGTACCTTTATTTAAACGTCAAATATTTTATGTTTCTAGTTTGAACAGAAAATATTTTTCACGGCAAACAAGAAAACAGTTGAATTTCGTCAAATAAATTTATTTGCCGATAAGAAAACTTACTTGTAATGTGACCAATGTGTGACCACTAAATAGCAAATATTTCCCTCCATTTTGGGTAATTTTTTATTTGATCTTGCAATTCATTTGCAAGATCAAACACAAGGCGAATTCATACAAGGTGGTGTCAGTTCTACAAAAACAACGATTGGTCTTAACAAATGTCAAAAAACCAAAATGAAAAATTAAACAAATAAGTATTTAAACTTAATATATCTTCTTATATATAAAAAGAAATGTACATTTTGATGTCACCACTAACTGCGAAAATGGGTCGACCGATTTCATCCAGGGTACGTTGGGGATGGTCTGTAGATGGTTTATGTGAAGTTTGCACCAAATCGCCATAGTGGTTCCGGAGATATGGCTGAACCGATTTTTATAAAATTTTCAGTAAATCTTTAGATTTTTGATTTTCGGTCTGTGGGCGGAGGGGCGTGGTAAAATCTAATTTTTACACTATACCGCTAATGACACTATACCTAATGATTTCAAGGTCAGTAATTGTGGCCAAACTTTTGCAAATAAAAAAAAAGTTAAAAAAAATCAAAAAAAAAAATTGTCAAAAAATTATTTTTATTTTTTCATTCGAGAAATAACAACTTTGTCAAATGACCACCACAGTGTTTCGGGTGCGATGTCAGGTCGGGGGAGTCCGTGCTTTTTTTTGACCGACACTATATATTCAAATCGAGATGCAATATAAAACAGAATTATTGTAAGGGCCAGCAACGCGGACCGGATTCATCTAGTTGTAGATAATTGAATAGTGAGGGCTTTAATTATTTATGTAAACAATAATTTTTTTGTTAATAAGCTTAGAATATGTAGATATTTAAATATAAAAACAAGCTTTGACAGTTGTTAGAACCAAAAAGCGAAAAAAAAATTATCAGCTGTTTGACTGACTCCACCTTGTATAAATTCGCCTTGATCAAACAGCGTCAAATAACAGCTGTTGTATCATGTGTAATCGCAAAAGTAGTGTTGCTATATCATAAATTATAAATCGCTACATAATGAAAACAAATCGTGAAAAGAACTCAAGCTTGAACAATTTAATAATATAATTATTAAATGTTTAGTTATTAAATTATATTACTATCAACGTATTAAAATTTGTACATAAATAGGTATGATTGTACTTAAAGTCTACAAAATATCCCTAATGTAATAAACATTTTCGGAATTTTAATGTATTTGTTTGGATTTTGAACTAAAAATCGCTTTATTCAAACAAAACGAATATTGCTGTGATAAAATTAACAATAATCAAATAAGCGAACTGTTAAAAAGAAAAAATATATTTTTAAAATGTTGAAACCAAAGTATATACAAGTAGTCCGACTCTTTGACAGCTGTACCTACATAACTATATTTGTGTTAGTATCAAAAATGTATATTATTCACCAGCCACACAGAGCTTCATAGAAATATTTTAAATTATAATTTGTTTGAATTTTATATGATTTTCAATACGCAAAATTTAAACTCTGTCAAATAGTTTAAATTCTACCACAAACATAATAAAATGTAAAAAATTAATAATAAAAAAAATGTTTTTTGGATTGTTCAAATTGGACGTGTTTCAGAAATAAAAATGTGCTAGAAGTGTAAAACAAAATTATAAAATTCTGAGTGTTAAAGAATTAACGTGAATTGGACTATATTTAATCTACAATTTTTGCTTAAAATTTCGAGACATTTGATGTGTTTACATTTCTCACAAGGGTGTTGTTCACAAATATTATAAAATTTTACGGAAATGTTTACCTTTTTTACATAAATGTTTAATTAATTGCAATCATATTATACTCTTTATGTATGTCTAAACTATTTTCTTTGATTTTAAGTTCAAACTGTACAAATACAATAAATATTTAATATATTTGAGCAATTTTAAATTTTGTGAATAGACAAACTCCATGTAAAATAATCAAATATCAGACTATGTGAAACGTATAAAATATAAATCGCATAAAAATACAAAAATCGCAACATAGACTTAATTAATTTTTCTCCCAGTATGCCATTCTAGGCTGAATGACTTTTATGTGAAGAAGAAGACTTCATTTATTGATGCAATTTTTTAATGAAAATAATTTAAATAACAAATATTCAAGAAATATTGAATACGTATTTATGTTTAAAAAAAAAAATAGTGAAATTGCGTATATAATTTAGTGCCTAAAATACTTAAATCTTCTTTTATTTTTCCGCCATGCTGAGCAAATAATTTTTGTTTTTGCTCTATTTGATCAAACAATTATTTCATGAAAATATTTGATATAGTGTGACCACACGGCAAATATATTTAATGATTCTTTTTCGCAGCAGTTTGGGATGAAACAAATGGATGTCTAGTATCTTCCGTTTTTGGGACGTGTCTTATTAAAAACTTGTAATTGTTTACTCAGATGGTTGTTATATTCTCTAATGCATTGTTAGCTTTTAGTATGGAAACTCAAATAACGATTGAACAAAAATTTTTAATAAGTGGAAATACTCAACTGGACTCACTACGACTTTGCACTACGACTATTTTTTAAATTAAAGATATCCTCTCTGATTCACTTTATAAGGATTAAATAGCAATCTCAAAAAAGAACACTTTTTTACAGTTCACTTCTGA
This sequence comes from Calliphora vicina, assembly GCF_958450345.1. Taxonomy (NCBI): domain Eukaryota; kingdom Metazoa; phylum Arthropoda; class Insecta; order Diptera; family Calliphoridae; genus Calliphora; species Calliphora vicina. The sequence continues at coordinate 85,083,578 of NC_088781.1, read as the reverse complement.
TTTAATCCTCATAATTTCATTAATTATATCCTTTTATTGTTTAAACCTTAATTATTACAATAATATGTCACATTATCAACTCAGTTTAAAAAAGCCCTAACTTAATTTTTTCTTCAAAAATATCAATGAAAAAAACGCCTATATTAGATAACTTCATGAAAATAAAAAAAAATAAATTTTAAATGATAAATAAAATGTGTTGCCTCTTTTTATTAAAAACTAGCTGAACCCGGACCGCGTTGCTGGCCCTTAGAAAACATCTGTTTTATATTGCATCTCGATTTTAATATACAGTTTCGGACAAAGTCGGTGATCCAATGAATTCAAAAATTCTGTAGGATAATCGACGGCTTGTTCTTCGTTCATTACTGTGCCAATCTATATGTATTTTATTGTTTTGCCAGGCAGTTTCAATTGTATTTGCTTATTGATCTTGTTAACATCATAATTTGTTGGTGCCAAAATTGCATGTTCCCACAGACAATTCGAATTGTTGTAGTTCGTTGTAAGACTTGGGAATACTTTGTCGACAACGTCTTGAATATTCATTTGCATTTGGCAGAAGTCCGGAAATGAAATCTAATTTGTGGAGGGATCAAGCCGATGTCATTTGAAAGGATGTGTTGCACTTTTGGATATTTTGAAGGAAGCGTTTGGAAATAGGATTCGCGCCGGAAATGTAACTTAGTAGCAGCTCAGACGGCTCAATAACTGGTGGCAGAATAACTTTACCGTTCGTACAGCACATTCCCGGGGATTCCTTAGGGAACTTCAAAATGCTGCAATGTAAGTAATGTTTGTTCATTGCGCCAATTAGTACATCCTTGTGATTCCTGTCGTCATCATACTTATTGTAATAAAATCCGGGCAACTTTAAATCGATTCTTTCTCTTGATCGAGCCATTTGGGAGGTGTTTCTGCAGCACTCGACGAAGATGCCGTGATTCTCGTTCTCTTCCCGTTTTTGCGACTCTAGACGTAGGTGCCCTTTCGAAAACAAATTTTATTTGAATAAAACCGTTATTTTTTATTAAAAGTGATAGCGGAGAGTTATTCAAAATATTATTTTTTTAATAGATTTCATATGGAAATTTTTTAATCATGCACCTAATTTGCAAAAGTAAACAAAATTGTTTATCATCGATTGATAATATAAAAGAATGGAATGTATTCCTTTTTTCGCTTACACCAAATCATCAATTTTTAGAATGATGTTAAGCAAAAAAATGAAAATTGTCATTGTTTGAACGATGGAAATAAAAAAAGTATTTATGTATATGACATTACAGTGTTACCTTTTCTGAAGATTCCGTGAAAATTTTATCAAAATCGGTCCAGCAGTTTCAGAGTCCATATGGAACATACATACACACATCTGTTTTTATATATAATGGCTTTAACGGTATAATGTAAAAATTAGATTTTTACACACCTCTCCGCCCACAGACCGAATATCAAAAATCTGACTTTACAGTGTTACCCGCTGGGTTATTCTGAAGATTCCCTGAAAATTTCATCAAAATCGGTCCAGAAGTTTTTATATATATAAATGGTATTAGCTGTATAATGTAAAAATTTGATAATTCCACGCCCCTCCGCCCACAGACCGAAAATCAAAAATCTGACTTTACAGTGTTACCCACCACGCTATTCTGAAGATTCCCTGAAAATTTCATCAAAATCGGTGGAGCCGTTTTTGAGTTCATTCGGAACATACATAGATACCAACATACAAGCATCCAGTTTTATATATATAGATCAGCGAGCTGCAGTGAGCTCTCAAATGAGCTCTCTTGTTTTTGTTTTCGCATGTACGCAAGCACACACATTGTATAAAAACAGTCAGTCTCGCATGAGCATTGATAGAAGCAGGTTGTGTTACGCTTTTATGCTCGTTTATTTTATTATTTCAGCTATTTGTTTTTGCCAGAGAATAATACTCATACAACTACAATATCTAAAAACTGTAGTGGTGTAAGTTTGCATTTCGCTGATATAGATAGATAAAAACATTTTCTACATTTGCGGTGGCACCCAGTTAAAGTCGGTTCAATTTAAAACATACTTTAATTTTGACTATGGTTGCAAATTAATAAAAAGCAGGTTTTTATTTTAAAGTTGTTTTTAAAAAGAACCGACTTTAGTGTTTGACTATGATTGTGGGCCATTCTCTTTAACCCTATATATGATTTTATAAACGCCCGGACCCGCGCGTAAAACATTAATATATTTATTAACAATTTTTATATTGTTAATTGTTAAATATTGGATCTTAATTGGAATATAATTCCTTGTTGGTCGATTTGGAACTATGAATTCGATTTTACGAAGTAGGAATTCCGAATTAGTTGTCCCATTCAGTAAATTAATCATGAATGAGATATTCATATATATTCTCCTACTTTTTAGAGTAGCGAGTTTTATGAGTGCTAATCGACTTTCATATGATGGTAGATTAATGTTAGAATTCCATGGGAGTTTTCGAAGGCAAAATAAAAGGAATTGTTATTGGACGGATTCAATTTTCCTTATATAGGAATCGTATTGCGGATCCCAGACAACACAAGCATATTCTAAAATTGGTCTCACAAGTGACGTAAACAATTGCTTTGTGACATAAGGATCATCAAATGCTTTTCCCCAGCGTTTGATGAAACCTAATGCCCCTTTGGCTTTGTCAATAGTTTGTGAAATGTGAGAGTTAAAACATAATTTATTATCAAGTAATTCGCCAAGATCAAGGAATATCTCAACTTTATCAAGTTGATGATCACTGATCGAATATCTACAGAGTACTGGACTTCGTCTGTTGAATGTCATTTGTTTACATTTTTTCAAATTCAGATCCATTAACGTCATCGGCATACATTAACGTTTTGGAATTCTTAATACAGGATGGTAGATCATTAATGAATATTAGAAATAATACTGGACCCAAATGACTACCTTGAGGAACACCAGATATAACTGGAATATTTTTTGATTTATAGTCTCTGAACAATACATATTGATGTCTGGATTTCAAATATGTGTAAATCCATTTGAGAAATACAGGTGAAAGTCCAAGTTTGTCTAATTTATACAGAAGAAGATCATGATTCACTTTATCGAATGCCTTACTGAAATCTGTATAGATAGTGTCATTTTGTAAGCCGGAATAAAAGAATGTTATCACTGAAGTTGTAAATTCCAATAAATTAGTGGTAGCTGAACAACCTTTTCTAAATCCGCGCTGGAATGGAGATAGAAATGATGCAACTTGATGTGATACTATTTCAGTTACTATTTTCTCAAAAAGTTTGGGAATAACATTCAATTTAGCTATACCTCTATAATTAGAAATATTGGATCTACTCCCGGATTTGAACAAAGGAATAATATATGATTTTTTCCAGAAATCAGGAAAATAACCATTGGAAAGTGATGCGTTAAATAAGTATGTTAAGGGCAATACAAACGGATATAAACACTTCAGAAGAACACAACACGGCACACCATCGGGACCATATTTATCCGAAAATTTTAATTTCCGTATAGTTGTCATAACAGTTGATGTATGTATTGCTGGACAATTTATTTGAGTCGCTTCAAATATTGGATACGGATAATTAGATAATTGATTCAGGCTCTTATTAGAATACGAAGATGAAAAAAAGTCAGCAAACATGTCACAAATCTCCGAATCATTTGAAGATTCTGTGTCACCAAATTTCATCGTTTCATAGATGGATATCCAGATACTCGACGTTTCGAATTCACGAACTGATAGAATGATTTAGGATTATTTTTAAAATTTCTCTTTACTTTAAAAATATATTTATTGTAACATTGGATATTTGCTAAATTGTAAGCTGATCTGGATACTGAATATCTCGCGTAATCAGCAGATAGACCAGATTTCCTGTATTTTTTATGTTTATTTTTCAATTTTTTTAAATTTGTAAGCTGCGTGGTGTTCCAAGGCGGACCATTAGGAATTGTTTTCTTCATCATTGGAACAGATGATTTAAAACATTTAAATAAGTCATTATAAAATTGATTTATAACTAGATCAATGTTATGGGGACTTAATTGTTATTAGGATTAATTTTGAACCAATTTTCCGTTGAGAGTAGGTGATTTAATTTGGAATAATCAGCTTTCTTAAAGTCAAAAACTTTTTCCTCATTTAGAGCAGGTTTTTCTGATACTTGAGTTTCTACATATGCACTAATTTCAAGAGTAGGGTGATAAGCATCTTCTGGTGTAGATAAATGATTAATGCATTGTACATTAAATTCATCAGGTTGATCTACAAACACTAAATCCAGTAGTTTTCTTAATGAATTCGGTATGCTATTTATTTGAAAAAGTGCCAAATCTGCAATGGAATCTAATATGTCTACATTTGATTCGGAATTCATCGATGGACTTAAAAAACAAGAATCAGGAGTTTTGCACTACATTATGTTCGGCATATTAAAGTCTCCTAGAACAATAATCATGTCATCAGCTGAAAGGAAGCAAAGGTTTACAAGTTGTAATAAAGCGTATTGACTGTAATGTTGAACCACTCGAAATAAAGCAAAGATTAGAAGATAAAGGTTTTAAGACAAAAATGTGATAAATATTAGAAATCGCGACTGACATATGACAACAAAGAAACATTTGCAAATGTACTTAGAAACAACCAAACTCAGACTCAAGTCCGACAACCTAAAAACGAACTAGAGTATTTTCTTAAAAGTCATGAAGTTGATATAATGTTAGTTTCGGAAACCAATTTGACGTCAAGAAGTTTATTTAAGATAAATGGATATGTTTTTTATGGCACAAACGATCCAAGAGATAGATAGAGATGTGGAGGCTCTGGAATTTTAATTAAAATCCGTATCAATATCATTAATAGAGTAATGATATTGATTAAAACCGGTTTTGTAGTACACTTAAATAGACCTACAACCTGCACTAGGTCATTTGCCAAGTTATTTTTGAGTGTTGCACAGTGTTATTGAAATATCATCTACTAGTAGCCTAACTATTCCACCACATATTTAAATGACCACAACTTAAAAACATCGACTATTTTCTGAAATATTACTGTCTAATAACACAAACATTTTAAACTCCATTATGTCCTGTTCTTAATTATTTGCAAATTAAATATCTAAATTTGTACTGCATACTTTAGGCGGCTTTTTATTACAGGTCAAGAACTCTCTGAGTTATAGGGGGTCAAAATATGACATTTTGGCCAAATATGTGTTTTTTCTCATCCATGTATCTTATTACCTATTGTTCTTAGCAAAATGTGTCCCAAATAGTTTAGATAGCTATTTCTTCAATCTTTCTAAAAAAAATATTTAAAAAAAAATCCAAAATTGTTAATAATTTTTTTCCGAAAGTCAAAAACAGCTTGTTATGAGTTACAAAACATTTATTTTGACAGATATCGAACTCGCATCCCACTAAGCGACCAAATAGGTCTTCAAGGAAAATATCTAAGCTTTCTTTTAAGAAGAAAAAAAGGGCCAATTTTGAAAAAAAAGTCAAAAAAGTTTTTGATTTCGGAAAAAAATTATTAAAATTTTTTATTGTTTTTTTTTTAATATTTTTTGTCAAAAGATTGAAACTATTTGGGACACGTTTTGCTAAGAACAATAGGTAATAAGTTACATATTTAGCCAAAATTTCGTATTTTGATCCCCTATAACTCAGAGAATTCTTGACCGATCTACTTTGGTGCAAATTTCATCGATTCTCCTTCGATTTTTCTCTTGTTCGAATAAAACGAATAATTCGAATAAGAGATTTTAACTTGTTTGAATAATTCGATCACACGTTTAAAATTAATCGAATTATTCGATACAATTCGAATAAGAGATTTTAACTTGTTCGAATAAATCGATCACACGTTTAAAATTAATCGAATTATTCGAATAATTTAAATTTTTTTAAAAAAGTAAATAATGAAGTTTTGATGTCGGTTTTTTAATATTTTATTGTTAAAGAAAACCCAAAAATAACGTTAAAGTTAACAATTCAAGTATTGATAATGTTAAAAAACATTCGAAAACAAAGTCCATCATTAAATTATCATCAGAAATATTCTAATCAGATTAACTCCCGAACAATCTACAAAACAATTGACTAGCAAACACTTTATTTATCGTTTTGGAGCTATGCTTTAAAAAATTTGAGCTAGTTGGACATGATCCTGAATTCAAATACAATATAAACGTATTAAGAACTTTGTTATGTCGTTCATTAATTCGGGTTTTAAATTGAGTAACTAATTCATTAGTATTTCTAAATTAATTATAACAAATTTTACTATACATCAAGCTTTATCGACGTTGCCGAATCTTTGCTTAATAAAGTGGTCTTGGGGAATTACACAATAAAGGGAATCTGTCCAAAGTTTGATATCATTGTCAGTGAACGTGGCTAATTTGAAGTCAGGGAGTGCATGATTGACGCATTTACAAATACGCAAAAAGTTTATTACCATGTTAGACAAAGATGTTCAACGATGTTCAAAACCATGTATAAGACGAACTCCATGCTTTTCTTGCAGCAAAACGTTAGTTTGCAATATTTGTGTTTATCATTCGATTTATTAAATATTTTGCAACACTTACGTACGCGGTTAATAACATCACTTATATACATACATATATTTTAAGATCATGGCCTTTGTCTATTTCAGCGTTATTATTATAAATGTGATCCTCAATATCACATTCGACGACCGTTTCAAAATCACATTGAACTCCACTTAATCTAAGTTAATATTTTGATTATTAATTGCGATTCTTCTAATATTTCGCCAGCTGCATAACAAATATTTTATTTTCATTGGTTCAAGTCCTAAGTTAAAAATTTTGAAAGATTTGTTTTTAGAATTGTAACTTCTTGCAGTAATAATTATATATTTATAGAAGGAGCTATCGGAACACTCATCTACAGTGATCGAAAGTTCCATTGTCTTTAGTTATTTGTCGAATTTCAGAAACAATACAATTTTTGTGAGTCATTATTAATTATTTAAATTTGAAATTATGAAAAATTTTAAGCAATTTAATAAATTTAAATATATATGAACATTTATTTTCGGAAAAAATTAATGCTTACTCTCTAAAACTCCCTTTTTATAATTTGATAGATACATTTCTATAATCTTTAGACAAAATTACGAAAGTCGTGTCAGTTTTTTCATGGGGCTTATATGAATTTACCTTTTGCTTTTGGCGAGTTTGCAATTATTTGCAAACAAATTTTACATGGCATTAAACCTTAGTCTCCCAGAACAACTACATTTAGGAAACTTCATTAAAGGATGTTATTTATCTACGGGAGTTCTACTCCACAAAAGATAATAACACTATTCACAATTTCACAAAAAAGATCACCCAATAAAAACATCAACATAAATTCCAAATACAAATATTTACGAAATATCTTTACAACAGTTAAAAATACACACCTCGAGTAATAGAATCCATATTCAATGATTTATTTTATTGAAAGTATATTTTGGAAAACGACGATTTATTTAATAAAAAATTATACTGCTTCAGGAGTTCTATCGTGACTGTCATGATAATCAGACGTTTAACGGAGATTGATTTCTTGTCTTTTCATTGTGCATTATTTCTTTGCCTTTACACTTTACATCGCGTTTTTGGTTTCATTCTTTTCAAATATTTATTTTGCAAAAAATATATGGGGCATTTCACGTCAAGTGAACCAACTTTTGAAATCGATGTCTTCCGATCGCGATGAAATTTGCACCAATGTTAGTTCTATTGGATAGTAATTCGGACACCATTTTTCAACAAGATCGGTCAAGAACTCTCTGAGTTATAGGATTTGGTGCTTTTTTTTATCCATATAACTTATTACCTATTGTTCTTAGCAAAATGTGTCCCAAATAGTTTAGATAGCTATTTATGCAATCTTTCGAAAAAAAAAAAATTAAAAAAATTTAATAAAATATTTTTGATTATTTTTTTTTAAATCAAAAATATTTTTGACTTTTTTTTTCAAAATGGGCCCTTGTTATTTTTTTTTTTTATTTTTTTTAAGAAAGCTTAGGTCTTTTCCTAAGCGACCTATATGGTCGCTTAGTGGGATGCGAGTGGGATATCTATCAAAAAAAATATTTTGTAACTCAAGATTTAAAATTTTTGAAGTTTTTTGCAAAATCAAAAACTTTGTTGACTTTTTTTAAAAAAATGGACCCATTTTTTAATTTTTTTTTTTTGCTCAAAAGAAAGCTTTCCTTTAACACCCTTTTTGTCGCTTAGTGGGATGCGAGTGGGATATCTATAAAAAAATGTTTTGTAACTCAAGACATACAATTTTTTACTTTTTTTTTAAAAATCAAAAACCTTTTTGACTTTTTTTTTCCAAAATGGACTCTTTTTTTATTAATTTTTTTTTCTCAAAAGAAAGCTTAGGTCATTTCCTTTAAAACCTTTTTGGTCGCTTAGTGGGATGCGAGGTAGATATCTATCAAAATAAATGTTTTGTAACTCAAGACAAATGTTTTTAAATTGATTTTTTTCATATTTGTGTGTAAGTGTTTCTAAAACCTTAAAAATAAAAACCACAACAACTGACCGATAATAGCCACTGGAGGGGTGCAATATCAGGCCGACCGCTATTAATTTTCATTATTAAATGAAAATTAAAATATCAGGTGCCCCAGAAACAAATTTTTGGAATCAAGTGGAAATATTTTATGGCCCTTCTCCGAAGTACCAGTTTATTTATTATTTTATGACATTTGACTTTAAGAAGTGGGTGGAGAGGTAGAAGTTGACAGGTAGGTTATTTATATGGTGGTTTATTTTTATTATTATTTGTAACATTTGGTTAAACTAGGTACTTTAGTATGTAAGCCCTTCTTGACCCTAATAAAAGATTTTAGACTCATTCATTAAAACGTACTACCTATATGATCTTAAAAAACTATTGTCATTCTGAAGACATACGGAAATCAGTTTTTTAGAAACAGCGTTAAAGTTAAGACGTGTGTTATTTACATAAATACTTACAAAATTCAAAATGTCTACGACTTCTAAAAAGGCTAAGGTTGAAAATGAAATTTATTCGTCTTTTTGTTTTAATCCCTTTAACAAAATGAAGCACAGATCATCAGATATGCGAAATATTTCCGACGGCTTATTAAAAAAATTCCCTACGCTGTTAAAACGATTGAAAATTTGTGGATCATGCAGGAAAGAGCTCGGAAAGTTGAACGAATTACCGAATTTGAATAGTAATGAGCCTTGCGTTGAAGTTATTCCAGATGAAGACAAAAGTAATTCCGAGAATGAAGACAGAACTGTTGATGATGATGGTTATTCTAACTTTTCAAATTCAACGAATGAGTGTCGAAACCAATACCATAAGGATGCAGTAGAAGTTCTTGAACAAATAAAAGAGAAATACAAAACGTCACAGAGCTGAAAGAATTCAACTTCTCACGCTTGCTCCAAGAACATGGAGTTCTGCAAAAACAATGACTGAGTTTGGAACGTCTCAACGAAAAGCAAGAATTGCTAAACAATTGGTTGCTGAGCATGGGATTCTCACACTCCCAAACAAAAAGAAGGGAAAAACTTTGGAGTGCGATACTAAATCTCTAATAACTCAGTTTTATCAGCGAGATGATATGAGTCGCCTGATGCCAGGGATGAAAGACTGGATGTCTGTACGAATCGATGGCAAGAAAGTTCAAATGCAGAAGAGAATGGTTCTCTATAACCTGAATGAATTATTCGCAACATTTCAATCTGAATACGAGGATGTCAAAATTGGATTCACAAAATTTACACAACTGAGTCCAAAACATTGCGTTTTGGCAGGAAGCAGCGGAACTCACACAGTATGTGTTTGTATTTACCATGAAAATGTTAAATTGATGTTGAAGGAAATCAACTTAAATTACTTAAAAGATGATTCATCAGAAGATTTACACAATTACCGCGATTGCCTTAAATTGACTATGTGCCCTAATGCTACAACTTCTTGCCACTTAGGTGAATGTTCGAATTGCCCGGAAACCACATCCATCAAAGAAAATTTAATCAACTCTTTTGATCGAGAATGTATTGAGGAGTTAAAATTTGAATCTTGGCTTCAGACTGAAAGATGCACACTGAAAACCATAATTTTAAATGTGGATGATTTTGTGGAAGAACTGTGTAGAGGATTGCTAAATTTGAGAACCCATGACTTTTTAGTCAAAGAGCAGTGGTCATTCTTCAAGGACTTGAAAACACATTTGAAGTCTGGTGAATTCATTATTTCATTTGATTTCGCAGAGAACTATAAATATGATCTTCAGGATTCCATACAAGCATTCCACTTCAATAACGACCAAGCAACTATATTCACAGTAGTTATTTACTACATGAAAGACGATTTAAAACATGACAAAGTTGCAGTTTATGAGTACCAGAAGATAATACTAAATTATCTAAAATCAAAATTTACAGTAGAAAAGGTATACTACGTTTCGGACGGAGCTCGTCAACATTTTAAAAACAAAAGTAGCTTCGCAAATCTTACAACTTATGAAAAAGATTTTGGAATGCCAGCTGAGTGGCATTCTCATCCTACTGCTCATGGTAAAGGAGCATGTGATGGTATTGGAGCAAACCTAAAAAGAAATGCAGCGATGTATAGCCTCCAGTGCTCTCATTAAGATCGCATCTTAGATGCGACTGCTTTATTCCATTGGGCAAAGAATTATTGTAAAGAAACTAAAATAGTTTTTAGTAGCAAAGAGGATCATGAGGAAACATTGAAAACACTAAAGAGCAGATTCGATGCTGCGGTAACAATCGATGTCACTGCTCAATACCATGCTTTCATACCGCTTGTCGATGGAAGACTCAAATTAAAAAAGTTTTCTGCATCTACTCAATGCGATTTCTTTCCAAAGCCAAAAAAGAAGCCAGCAGCGAAATCAGTAGCTGAATCTAACAAGAAAGGATTGACAAAAAAAAAGCAGCTAATAAAGGTGACAAATAAGAAGGATAAAGGTATGGATATTTGAAAATTTAAAAACTTCATAAATTAAGTGTAAAAATAGTTATTATATAAATTGATCTATTGTGATTAAGATTAAATTTTACTAAATTATTCATCTTTTTATTATTATTATTATATATTAAATTAATTATTATTACAAATAAATAACAAAATTAAATTATTCAACATTTCCATAGAAAAAAAGTGATTTTTATTCCTGAGGTTAACATATTATGGGTATTACAGTATCGAGGCTATGAAATTTTAGTTGGGTATGTTACATACCATCGGAAAGGCTAATGTGTCTAGTTTCTCTGCGTAAGTTTAATTTTTAAGGTTTACACACAAATATGAAAACAATTAAAATAGTGCAAATTTAAAAACCTTTGTCTTGAGTTACAAAACATTTATTTTGATAGATATCCCACTCGCATCCCACTAAGCGACCAAAAAGGTTTTAAAGGAAAAGACCTAAGCTTTCTTTTGAGAAAAAAAAATTAATAAAAAAAGAGTCCATTTTGGAAAAAAAAGTCAAAAAGGTTTTTGATTTTTCAAAAAAAAGTAAAAAATTGTATGTCTTGAGTTACAAAACATTTTTTTATAGATATCCCACTCGCATCCCACTAAGCGACAAAAAGGGTGTTAAAGGAAAACACATAAGCTTTCTTCTGAGCAAAAAAAAAATTAAAAAATGGGTCCATTTTTTAAAAAAACTCAACAAAGTTTTTGATTTTGCAAAACAATTCAAAAATTTTAAATCGTGTGTTACAAAATATTTTTTTTGATAGATATCCCACTCGCATCCCACTAAGCGACCATATAGGTCGCTTAGGAAAAGACCTAGGCTTTCTTAAAAAAAATAAAAAAAAAAAATAAAAAGGGCCCATTTTGAAAAAAAAGTCAAAAATATTTTTGATTTAAAAAAAAAAAATCAAAAATATTTTATATTTCACAAAATAAAATCTTAAATCTAAATATTAATTTTTATTTACGTCCCACCACAGTTGGACGAAAAATTATGTTTAATTTATAGATCCTATCATCAGCGCAGGTCTGTTGGATTCCTTCTTCTTAGTCGGATGTAGTCATTACTTCTCATTAATGTTCATGCAAGTGGGTTTGGGTGAACTTCTAACTTTTTCAAATATGACTCCGCTTGTTTTTTTATTTCATTTTTCACCAGGGAGACACTTAGGTCCTTATGAATGTTAATATTTCTCACATACCAAGGCGCTGCTGTTGTCATTCGTAATATTTTATTTTGGAATCTTTGAATTTTTTCCATATTAGAAGATGAGGCCGTGCCCCATAATTGAATTCCATGGCACCATATGGGTTTTATTATTGAGCTGTACAGCAAAAGTTTGCAATCTAAACTCAATCTCGAGTTTTTACCAATTAGCCAGTAAATTTGTAGTAATTTTAACTTCATTTGAGTCAATATGCTTTTTCCAGGTAAGACGTCGGTCTAGATGCAGACCTAGATATTTAACTTCAGTTTGTTGAGGTATTATATGATTATTTATTAGGATTGGAGGGAACGATTCTCTACGCAATGTGAATGTAAGATGTATACATTTTTGCTCGTTTACTTTTATTCTCCATTGTTTTAACCACCTTTCTATGTCGAGAATATGGTCTTGTAACAGTACAGAATAGGGATTCATGGCAGCGCGGACTCTTACCCCCTGATGATGTCATAAAGGTATTTACTGATGGCTCAAAGAGGGGCAATAGGGTCGGTGGTGGTTTCTTTATTGAGAACTATGGGATTAAATCCTATTTCAGGCTACCTAACTTTTGTACGGCTCTTCAGGCGGAAATTACGGCCATTAAACGTGCATCCAACTGGCTGAGGTTTTATCAAATATCTGGTGATATATGTATATTTACCGATAGCAAGGCTGCCGTTAACGGAATAGCGGGTGTCTTTACGACATCTAGGTTAACCGAGGAATGCCGGGTATCCCTTAATGAGATAGCGAGACATTCTAGGATAACGCTTATATGGGTCCCTGGCCACGATGGTAATCAGGGTAATTGTATAGCTGACGAACTGGCCAAAATGGGGGCGATGACGGATGATGATGAGATCGACCCCTTTTCTGGTATTTCCCTTGCTATATGCAAGATGGCTGTTCAGCGGACACTATATGAATCTGCACAAAGCAGGTGGATCAATGAGTCTTCCTGTGTTACAACGAGGTCTACTTGGCCCGTATATGATGCCAGCAGGACGAATCTACTTATGGAATTTCGTCGACAGCAAATAAGGCTAATTGTCTCCTTCATTACAGGACACTGTATAATTGGGACACATGCTAGGAGATTGGGCCTACGGTATAATGACTACTGTAGGAGCTGCCATAATGAAGAAGAGGATGAGACGGTGTCACACCTATTCTGTCAATGCCCGGCTCTGATAAATCTGAGGGAACGCATCTTCGGAACACCATTCCTATAATGCTTAGATGAGCTATCATGGATAAGTCCTAGACGAATCTACTCTTTCATCAGAGAATCTGGTTGGTTTAGCCTGGAAACAACGGACGTATAATTAATACCAAGATGTTTACCCCCTGGGTATCACAATGGGATCAGTTTTGAATGGACCCAAGTGAGCTGCTTGAAGAGTGGCTACCCATGGAACCTAACCTAACCTAACAGTACAGATGCTTCTTGGGGGTTTTCATGAATGGCTAGTATAGCTGTGTCATCAGCAAAAGTAGATATGTGGGTTCGACTGTTTGTAGGCATATCACAAGTATATAGCAAATATAGGAAGGGACCCAGTATACTTCATTGGGGTATGCCTGCTTCAATAGGCTGTGGTGAACTTATGAAGTCTCCCTCTTGTGTGTGTTCACTGGTAAATATTGTTTTATTTTTATCGATAATCCTTCATGCCATACTTTGTCGAAGGCTTCCGAAACGTCGATGAAGAGTGCAGAACAATATTTTTTTTCTTCAAATGTCTTGGATATAATATCTACCAACCTGTGAGTTTGTTCTATGGTGTTATGTTTTTCTCGAAATCCGAATTGATGAGTTGGAATATAATCAAAATGATTCACTATCGGCTTTAACTTGTGCATTAACAGTTTTTCGAATAGCTTTGATATATTTGACAATAGGTTAATGGGTCTATATGATTCAACTTTACTGTGATCTTCTCCCGGCTTAGGTAGCATTTTAACTAAAGAAACCTTCCATTCTGGTGGATAATATTCAAGGCGTAATATAGCATTAAAAATAAATAGGATTATTCTTAATGCAATTTGGGGTAGATCGAGGAGCATCTTGTTACTGATTTTATCAATACCAGGAGATTTTTTGGAGTTTAAATCAACAATAGCCTTGTCAATCTCTGAAATCTCAAAACGAAGTGGTTCAGCTGCATTAATATGGGGTAAAATAGGTGGTAACTCTATTATGTCGTTTGACTCGTTTGGGGAAAATACAGTCTTTAGATGACTAACAAACAGGTTTCCTTTTTCAGTATCGTTTCTCGCCCAGCCTCCACTAGAATTACGTAGAGGAGGTCTGCTCATAACATGTCTTTTTAATTTTTTTGTAGCTCGCCATAGAGAGTAATTTGAGTACTGGGTGGCATCTAAGTTCTCCAGATATTTATTAATTGAGTCAGTTTTGCGTTTGTGAAGAAGCATACTGAGGCATTTGCGACATTTTCTAAGTTCCGTTTTAAGTTGAGGGGATCTGCTAATAACTGTTCAATGTCTGCAGAATAGGGTCTACTGTATCTTATTTGTTCGGTTATTTGAGTGGCGTGTTCAACAGCAAGTTTTAAGTTTTGTTCAGCATTTTTGAGTGAGATATCGATATCTTCTGGTGTTCTTAGCGATATATTTTCTGTACTGTGTGTGCTAATATATTTTCTATATTTCAACCAATTTATTTTCGTGCTTGATATTGCAGAGTGACCAGTCGGGGATACCATTTCTAGGAGGTTCAATAGAGTAACGAAGGTGGGTGAGTGATCCGAGGATAATTCTAATGAAGATTTAACATTAGTTCCATTGGTAAACTTTTTGTAACTGCAAAATCAATGACATCGGGTATTTTGCTTGGGTCAGTAGGCCAGTATGTTGGTTCTCCGCTCGACAGCACATTCAAATTCAATTTAGAAATTGTATTAAACAAAGCGCGACCTTTCGAGGTTACAAGTCTTGATCCCCAGTGAGTATGCTTAGCATTATAATCGCCAGCTGCCAGGAATCGGGGTCCTAGTGATTCGTAAAAATGTTTATATTTGTTTTCAGTAATCGAAAACCTTGGAGGTGAATATATCGACGAAATTAATAGGTTTCTGTAGCAATCATCCAAACAGATTGTTGTAGCTTGAAGATAATCTTCACAAATATCACACATTGAATGGTGTTTGATACGGGTTTTAATTAAAATTCCAGAGCCTCCACATGCTCTATCTCTTGGATCATTATTTTATTTTTTCAATTTTATTTTTACTTATTGTATCTTCATTCATGAACTAACAACAAGTACTTCAAATCTTATATCTAATAATTATAATTTAATTAGTCCAGCCAGTGCGGGACGAAAAATTGTTTATTCATTTAGCTTTTATTAAATTGCCATTCTTCCTTCTATTCTTTGGATTAGGTCTGCTGTGTCCCTCCTTCTTAACCGAGTGTGGCCACGGTTATTTAGTATGTTGCGGGCCAGTGGGTTTGGGTAAATTTCAAGTTTTTTTTAAATATTTTTCTACATTTTTCGTGATCTAAGTTTTTACAAGGGGCACGTTTAGATCTTTGTGTATATTTTTCTACATTTTTCGTGATCTCAGTTTTTACAAGGGGCACGTTTAGATCTTTGTGTATATTTGCGTTTTTGATATACCAGGGGGCAACTGTGATCATTCTTAAAAACTTGTTTTGGCGTCTTTGGATCTTTTCAACATTTGACGCTGAGGCAGTGCCCCATAGCTGTATGCCATAACACCATATCGGTTTTATGATCATGTTGTAAAGTAGAAGTTTACAATCTAAACTAAGCGTAGAGTTTCTACCAATAAGCCAATTAATTTGAATTGATTTCAATTTCATTTGAATCAACTTTGCATCTATATGACTTTTGACATTAATTTTCCATTGTTTTAACCATTTTTCTAATTCAAATATGTGATTTTGTAAGTAACGAGACGCTTCTTGAGGGTTTTCATGAATGCTTAGAATAGCAGTATCATCAGCAAATGTTGATGTATAGTGCGATTGTTAGTTGGCATATCAGACGAATATATCAAATATACAAAAGGGTCCCAGGATACTGCCTTGGGTTGGGGACTACTTAAAAAGTCTCCTTCTTTAACCTTAAATGTTCGACCAGTTAAATAGCTTTCCAATAGCTTATGTGTGTTTGCGGGTAAATTTTGACTCAGTTTGTATGTTAATCCAGCATGTCATACCTTATCAAACGCTTGAGAGATGTCGATGAAGAGAGCGGAACAATATTTCTTTTCCTCAAACGGTTTTCTTACAATATTTACAAGTCTATAGGTTTGTTCGATAGTACTGTGTTTTCTTCTAAAACCAAATTGATGATTCGGAATACAATTGTTTTCAATTAACATCGGGTACAACTTGTTCATGAGTATCTTCTCAAATAGCTTTGATATATTAGACAATAGGCTTATTGGTCTGTATGATTCTACTTTTGTGTGATCTTTTCCCGGCTTAGGTATCATGCTAACCAGTGAAACCTTCCATTCTGGAGGATAATATTCAAGGCGTAATATAGCATTAAAAATAAAAATAATTATTTTTATTGCTATCCGGGGTAGCTCCATAAGCATCTTGTTACTGATTTTGTCAATACCAGGTGCTTTCTTGGAGTTTAAATCAACAATAGCATTTTCGATCTCTCGAATCTTAAAACGTAGGGGTACGACTGCTCCAAAATGGGGTACAACAGGTGGCAACTCAATTTCTTTATTTGATGTGTTCGGTGTAAATACGTTTTTCAAATGATTAACAAACAGATTCCCTTTCTCATTTCTTGCCCAACCACCACTTGAATTTCGCAATGGGGGCTTACATTTGACAGGTCTTTTAAGACTTTTTGTTGCTCGCCATAATGAGTAATCCGATTGCGGGGTTGCGTCCAGGCTTTCTAAATATTTATTCAATGATTCCATTTTTCGAAATTCCAAGAGCTTTTTATACAATCTTTAAGCATCGATTTGAGTTGGGGGGATCTGTGCAATTGCCACTCTCTTCGAACTCTTCTTTTTTCATTTAAGAGCCGTTCGACATCTGCAGAATAAATTCTATTATATCTGATTTGTCGGGGGGTTTGGGTAGCATGTTGAGCAGCCAGTTTGAGATTTTTATCGAAATTGATAAGAGAGTGATCGATGTTTTCTGGTGTTCTTAGCGAGGTATTTTTTATATTTGAGCCAATCAATTCTTGTGCCTGTCATCGCTAAATTACCAGTCGGGGATACAATTTCTCGGGGGCTCAATAAAGTAACAACAGTGGGTGAGTGATCTGAAGATAGTACCATCGAGGATTCAACTTGAATCATTTCTCCAGGGATATTTTTCATCACGCTAAAATCAATAACATCCGGTATTTTTCGTGGGTCAGTAGGCCAGTAGGTAGGTTGGCCGCTCGAAATCACATTCAAACCCATTTTAGAAATTGTATCAAACAAAACACGACCTTTAGGGGTAATCAGTCGTGATCCCCAGAATGTGTGCTTAGCATTATAATCGCCAGCAGCCAGGAAAAGGGTTCCTAGTGATTTAAAAAATCTATTATATTGACTTTCTGTAATTGAAAATCTAGGGGGTGAGTATATCGATGAAATCACTAAGTTTCGATGAAAATCTTCAAGACAGATTGTAGTAGCTTGAAGGATCATTTGTGCCATAAAAAACATATCCATTTATCTTAAATAAACTTCTAGACGTCAAATGGGTTTGCGAAACTAACATTATATCAACTTCATGACTTTTAAGAAAATACTCGAGTTCGTTTTTATGTTGGCGAATGCCGTTAGCGTTCCAAAAACATATTCTTAGGCAGTTCGTGGTCTGTTAATAACATTGATTGCTTCTTAAGCATTTCTTGCATCATGTTACTCATTGAGTTTGTAAAGTTATTTACCGATTGCACAAGAGTTTCTATTGCAGATTATAGTCTGGTAAAATTTAAAATTGGCGTTTGCTCTCTTACCTCTGGGTTCATATTTTGGTTTTGTGGTTGACGGACTTGCGTCTGAGTTTGGTTGTTTCTTAGTACATTTGCATATGTTTCTTTGTTGTCGTATGTCTGTTGCAACGGGGGGTAGTTCAAGTTGATGTTATTTAATGGCTGAGCGGGGAAAATCTTCGGTTTCTGGCTTTGTGATTTTGTAACAATTGAGTAGACAGGACAACCCCTGTAGTTTGCTGTGTGGTTACCTCCGCAATTGCTGCATTTTTTTATTTTAGGATCATCTTTGGATTTGTTACATTGGGATGTGTTATGCAACTCCCTGCAAATAACACATACTGGTGACAATTTGCAATATGCCTTGGTGTGTCCATATTCTTGGCAATTCATGCATTGGACGGGGCCAAATCGTTTATGTGGTTCTTCTACCGTAATTTTACGATGCAATAAGTACTTCAGGTTATATATGGGAAGTGTTTCATTTTTTTCAGGTTTATGTCACCGGGTTCAAGTTCAACACGGAAGAGTGGTTGGGGTTTTTTTCGTGATTTCTAATGTTTATCACATTTTTTGTCTTAAAACCTTTATCATCTAAGCTTTGCTTTATTTTGAGTGGTTCAACATTACAGTCAATACCCTTTATTACAACTTGTAGACCCTTGCTTCCTTTCAGCTGATAAGTGTAAAAACTTTTCTTTTGAGTTTCAAAATCTGTTACAACCTTTCTATAATCGTTTTCACTATTGACCTGTATTTTAGTTTCATGAATCGTGCCTTTCTTGATTGGGATAACGTAAAAAGAGTTATCTCCTATTAATGAGATCAGGCTCTGACCAGTGAATTTGAATTATTTTCTCTCAAGTAAATATGGTGTGGTTTTGGAGAGTTAATTTTATTTACTGGTTCATCAGTTTCCCATTCCAGAATAGAAAAACGATTTTCATTGTTTAGTCTAGCAGGTTCACTACCTTATATAATTTAGCCAAGGGTGCCGCTTTCGAAGACTTGGGACTTCGTGCCAGTTTTAATACTGTAACATACCGGTCCATTCCAACCAGTATTTGGGAGTTATTATCTTTATTTAATGGTTGACTAATCTTGGGTATAGCGCCGCTTAATGGGTTAATTTTAATTGTAGTCGGTGTGGTGGATTTCGTTTCTGAAGCTGATATTGCTAGCATACTTTCAGGCGTAAATAAAATATTTGTATTTTTTGGTAACTCCAGATTAACAGATGTTGGGTTTTCATTCGTTTGACAATCATTAGTTGTTGACAATGCGGGGATCAAGACCGAGCAAGGTAAACAGACTTGGCGGTTAAAAACAAGCTGTCATCTATTCTTCTGTTTGTTTTGTTTATATTTTTTTCATCTGAATTAACTATAACGTATGCATTTCTGCCGTTTACACTTAACCTTCGATCACTGTTTTCGTTAAAGAGACTCATTAAAGAGTAGTTGTAAATACTTTAGTTAACACTCTTGATCTATATTTAATAGTTAATGCACAGGGTTCAAAGAAAAAAATAAAGAATCGTCACTTATTTGTCTTTTAGTTCTTGTTTTGATTTTTTTTATTTAATAATATTATTAAATTAAAAGCGTCCTTTCGAGTAATTAATAAACAGGTGTAATTTATATTTATTTTCCGAAAGAATCATTAAAATAACAAATTAACTCGGAGTAAAAATAAAACACGTCCAATTTAAATCACAGTGTGAATAAAAATGATAATGAGAAAAAAAGAAGATTTGGAAATTAATCCAATGCCTAAACACTTAAAAAACAACTATTGGTCTGTTTTCGACAACGACAACAACTGTAATAAAGATCTTCTTCAGAAGTTCGAAATATATATTCTAAAGAAAGAGAGACCTTCATCAGCCACAAATGTACCAACAAATACAACAGCAGCGAATAAAAATATTACAAATAATGAAAACAAAACAAATCAGCAAAACAAAATTAAAAAAATGCCACCTTTAAACATATGTATATATAGGAACTGGGGAGAGTGAGATGAGACGATCACCGGGGTTTGCAGGACAGGGACGGTAGTATACATTTGAGGGTTGGACCAGGACGAATAGGGACAGGACGGAATGGGAACAGTGGGTATATAAGACTGACTTTTTCGGACTGAAGACAGACTTAATTTATGTGTTAAGGAGTGTAGATGTCACGGATCGCCTTTATTCTATATTGTTTTGTGAATTAATTTAAGTTTTTTGAATATGTACATAAATATTAACATAGTGAAATCAAGAGAATGTGTTTAATTTGAATAAGATGCGCATAGCAAATAGTAGTGATAAAACTACAAATGGGGGCTCGTCCAGTTGAACTTACAATTGAGCAAATAAAGTGTTCATTAAAATACTTGCCATTAAATAATATTCATTAAAATATTAAATAAATTGTGTATGTTGGAGAGAGGTAGCAATATATTTTGTGTACGAGAATGCTACAGAGTAGAAAGTGAGCTGTAACAACAAAGAATCAACGACAACATTAAAGAGATTATGAACAGAAGTGCCATATAAATGATGATTAATGAAGAGTCATGCATTAAACACATTGAAGACAGCAGGCTTCACGACTTCACGAACACAAATGCTGCTGGCTGAAGTTGAAGTCGTGCGGCAGCCGCTGAATTCTTTTAAAGACGACAGCTTCAAAGTAAACAGCTGATTTATAATTCAGTGGTGTCACTTTAATTTTTTACTTTAATAAAAAATAACCGTACGAAATTCCAAAGTAATTAAGATTTAAGCAATTATTTTGAGTAAATATATATGTATATGTGGTAATAATTTATGTACCTGTTATAAATTTATTAACCATATTGAAAGGTTATCAGAAACTTCTGTTAATGAAGTTAAAAAAAAATATTTTTTTTAAGCACTGATTTGATTTACATTTTTTATTATATTAGCAACACTATTTCTGTTTTGAAGTTGACAAAAATAGAAATTAGTCTAATTGGGCAGCAGCAGCAAACGAAGTCGTGTCGTCGTGAAGTTATGCTGTCGTCAAAAGAATCGTCTTCATATAAACGTGTGTATTTTATTTTTGACAGATTGAAGTCGGAAGCCTGCTGTCTTCAATGTGTTTAATGCATCAGAGTGTATGATTTAATACATTATAGATGTCGTGTGTGCAAAGAGCTGGTTACACACAAATAGTTGAGAAGTTTTAATGCCAAGTACAAGTGAGAGAGTGACGTAGCTATACAAAGAGTGTTTGTATACTAGAGGAGTCTGTGATCCTGTACGGACAAGAGAGACCGAGAAAACCTGTGTGTTTTGTGTTTGCAGAGTGAGCGAGGCAATCATAAGTTGTGTGCTGCGGGATAGGAAGAAGTGAAATTTAAACACGGTGCGACGTGATATCAGATGGTGCATTTGAGAAGCCCCGCCCAGAGAGAGAAATAGAGAGTGCTGAGTATTAAGGAGTTTAAGATTATTTCAATTCAATTGTATTCCTCAAAATATTTTTTGTGCGTATTGTTTTTATGTGGAATGTGCGCAGCTGCGTGAAAAGGGTCGTGTAATTTTTTATTATTGTCCGTATGTGTTTTTTTACTGCGTATTTAGATTATTTGTTTTTTTATTGCGAACACAAGTGTTTGTAATTGGGATTGTTTGTTTTTTTGTTGTCCGTTATTTTTTATAATTTTTGTTTTCTTTAGGATATTTTTTTTTCTATTTGGGCGTGATGGAACTTTTGGATATTACAGTAGAGGGTTTACAGGGTAAGTTAGGGGAACTAGCACAATTGACTGACGGTAGTAAGACGGTTTTGCAAGAACGATTGATTAAGTATTATCAGTCTTCTGGCAATGCTGATGATAACGTCTCTGAGTACGGTGAAGCGGCTTCAGGTGTTCAGCGCGGTGAGGTGGATCGCCATGGATCTTCAAGCTTTACTCTGAGGGACATTGAGGATTCCCTGCCTAAATTCTCAGGTGAAGGACAGCCCGAGGTTGGTCAGTGGCTGCAGCAGTTTGAGGAGTGTGCCTATACTGTTAGATGGAATGAACTCCAGAAATATATTTACGCCAGACAATTGTTGTTGGGAGCGGGTAAGGTGCCAAAGTTGTGTACGTGATTGGAGTTCATTGAAGAATTGTTTGTGCAGAGAATTCGGTATGAGAATGTCATCTATACATGTTCGTAGACTATTGAAAAGCCGTAAGAAGAGTCCTCCAGAAAGTTTACGTGAATATTTATATTCTCTGATGGAAATAGGGGCGCCAATCCAGCTTGATGAGGAGAGCACGATGGAATATTTCATCGATGGTATTCCAGACTCTAAGGTGAACAAGACTGTTTTATACCAAGCTACAGACATAGATGACTTGAAGGCCAAGCTGAAAGTTTATGAAAAGATTTGCAGTTCCAATAAGCAGTCAAATTCCATAGAATTCCGTCAAAAACGGGAACAACCAAATGATGTTGACCACCCTGATGAAGATGTGAAGCGGTGTAAAAAACATTCTGAAATTTGCCACTGGCCGATGATGAGGAATACAAAAAAATATTTGGATACATTTTTATTAAAAGTTGTCTGCATTTTTTTTCACAATTTAACAATTTATCACAAATTTAGTTAATTTGTTTTCCTTTTTTTGTTTTGTTTTTCTTATTGTCATATGCTTCAGCAATGTAAAAAATAGTAGTAGGTAATATAAATTACGATCGACTACCGTGATCCAAAACATTGCGGCCATCGAAATTTTTTTCTACACGAACGTGCACTCTATATCGAATGCCGTTATTGGCCCCCTGCTTATTTCCCTTCCGGAAAAAATTGTAACACATTTAAATTTGAATTACTTCAAGTTTTTCATAGTTTAAAATTAAACAACCCAAATCACTACTACATTCTAGCTGGTGATTTAAATTGTAAACATAGTGATTGGGGCAAAGTTTCATATAATGCTCAAGGAAATAAATTAAGGGAATGGCTTTCGGACAATGAAATTATGTTTAGATGTAAATTATATGCTTCAAACTATCCTACATTGTTACTCCTATCTAGACTTATGTCTAGCAGACTCGAGAATAACTATACAAATTAATAAATTCCATGAACAATTCCATAAACTGTCTTGAAACAATAGATTACGACAGTGATCGCAACGCGCTTAAAATTCAAATATTAAATGTAGATAATGATAACCCGCTTACGTTTTTCAAGACATTACCCAATGCAAAATTAAACTTTGGTGAAGCTAATTGGAAGAAATTTAAAAATTATATGATTTCCCTAAATAATATAAACCTATCAAATTCAGAAATAGATTTTTATCTTTGTAGACTTAACCAACTTATTCAAAACTCAATGGAATCTTCAATTCCAAAAAATAAAGATCATAACCAAATTGGAAAATTTACTAATAACATAATAAAAAAATTACAGGATGAAAAGAGCAAAATAATCAAAATCATCAATCAAAAAATACAATAGGATGGAAATAATTTTCACACAATCTGAATTAAACATGCTAAAGAACAAATTAAACTAATTAGAAAACTCATAAACGACAATTTCGTACATGCAGTAAATAAACAAAGGGGGCAAGCAGCGACTGCTGCAGGGTCCTGAATGCGCAACATAGCTAATCTGTTGATATTGCCTAAGCCTCTTCGGAATCCAATGACCGTCAATGCGCGGATTAATGGCGCATCCTACATGAGGTGCCTCTGTTTTTTTTTTTTTTAAAAAAGCAAAACATGGCGGATCTAGAGCGGACGCTCGATAAAAGCCCGTAATTCCGGATGTTATCCGTACCGTGTCCATGGGATGAATGGCACTACGTTAGTGTGTCTCCTAACAGTGGCCTCCGGACAAGGGCATTGTCCGGTTGTATTTTTGCCCATCAACAACAAGGGGCTCTGTTGTATGATGTTCTGTTCTCTCCCCATTAATTTTTATCTCTTTACAGATGGACAATAAATTAAACCTAAAAACAAATTTGGACAAATCAGAACAGGTCGCTATGGACCTAACTGAACCCGTTGAAGGATCTCATGTTCCTAACGCTCCAATGGAAAAAATGAATGATAACTCGAAGTTGGGGGACTTATGTCCTGAATCAACTGGGTTATACATCCCAACGGATGAAGAAGACGCGTTACTGGATTCAACGCCAAACACGCAACCCTCTACATCCGCAGATACTGTTGCTACTGAGCACCAGCTAGTGCAACTGCAGATGGCATAAATCTTACCAAAGGCACTAACACAATCAAAACTAATCTACCCTCGTATAGTGATGTGACTCAAATCGTACGGCTGGGGGTAATACCATCGGACTTCCCAAATACGATATGGTCCGATGACAAGCTTAAGCTTATACAGGCAGCAGTCCTGGATAAAATTGTGGAGCTGAAAAAAGGCTCTATAAAACCGCAATTTTCAGGCTGCACTTTTAAACCTGGCTGGCTTGTATTTAACTGCAAAGGCAACGATTCAGCAAAATGGATCATGGAACATGTTCCTACGCTGAAACCTTGGCAAGATGCTGCGATAAAGGTTGTATCGGAAGATGAGGTGCCTAGGACTGAGAAATTTGTAGGTTATTTCCCAGAAGCGCCTGAAACGCCTAACAGCAGGATCTTATCACTAATTGAAGGCCAGAATGATGACCTAACGGTTGAGTTCTGGAAGGTCCTGAATCGAGTCAGTAATGGTAGTATAGCGGAAATTACATTTGCTATTGACCCAAAATCGGCATCCATTTTGGCTATGGGTATGGCACAGTGCACATCAGGCCCACGAATCGCCAGCAGGGAGCGGATGACCTACCCACGAGGGCAAAAGTGAGTAGAAGACCAGGAAAAGTAGTGTCTAGCAAAGAGGACAGTAAGTGTTCTACATTGCAAACAGACCTACCTTCCTGTTCTGGTACAAGCACCAAGCCCGTAACGCAAAAGGATAAGGGTGATGAACCAACCTTTAGGAATATTATTAGGCAGGAGGTTTTAGATCTCACATTATCTAGCAATAACCTATCAAATGCCATAACGAACTGGCACGTCTCTGATGATGTTTCTATGTCCGATCATCAATATATCATATTTGATATCGAACGTTCTTTGACGTACGAAGCGAAATTTCGTAATCCCAAGAATACGAACTGGGAACATTTTCGCTTTCACTTAGGTAATAATGAAAATCTCAATAGTAACTTAATATTTGACACAAATTGTATTGATGTTAGAACTTAATTCATTGGCCTCAAAGAATTAAGTTCTAACATTCGTAATGCCTTCGAATCAAGTTCTCAACTAAAGTCGAGGAGGCCGAAGAGGGATGTACCCTGGTGGCACAATGGTCTTGAGAGACTAAGAGTAGATGCAAAACGATTATTCAACAGGGCCAAACAAACAGGTTACTGGATCACCTACAAAACGGCTCTTACCGAATACAATAGGGAAATCAGGAGATCAACGTGGCAAGCTACTGCGAGAACATTGATAATCTCCCGGAAACTATTCGGCTGTAAAAGACCTTATCAATGGATCATACCAATGGTCTCTGTATGCTGAAACGTCCAGATGGTACGTACACTGAGTCACTGGAGGAGACATGCAAACTTCTCCTAGATACTCACTTTCCAGGTTCAATGCCCTTCAGTCCAACTCCGATTCATACGTGGGTTCCCTCAATATCCAAAAGTAATCGCCGGTTGGTAGGTAGAATCTTTGGTATAGAACGGGTAAAGTTGGCGTTATCTAAATTTAGCCCATTTAAATCCCCAGGAACAGATGGAATTTATCCATGCTTTCTACAAAAAGGAGGTGACATTATTGTACCTCAATTATCGAGAATCTTCAAATCAAGTCTACTGGCTTGTCATGTGCCAACGACTTGACGTGAGGTAAAAGTGTTCTTCATACCTAAGGCTGGGGGCAAATCTGAACAATTGTCTAAGTCGTATAGACCAATTAGTCTCAGCTCGTTTTTCTTGAAAACGATGGAGAAACTACTCGATAGTTATATAAGGGAAACATCTCTTATCATCGATGAACTTCTGGAAAAACGTAACAACTTAGGTTTCCGCACATATGGTTACGCCGACGACTTAGTAATCTCTGTTACTGGGTGGGATGACGTAACCATATCGGAAAGGATGCATACTGCTCTGAATATAACCACCAAGTGGTGCTTAGAAAGGGGGCTGACCATTAACCCAGCCAAGACGAAACCACAGTGGGGTAGAATCGACATTTTTTGGAAATAAATCTGGCATTTCTAAACGGCATTTGAATTGGGCGTAGCCAAGGAGTATTCGAGTTTAAGTTATTAAAATGGGCCCTACAAATGCTCCAGGGCGGCGCTATGGGGGCTCAAAATAGGGTACCTTCGACATGTAAAATTTTTAAACACGTGCCATTTTTTTGTTTCCTATCCGATTTCAAATAGTTTTATATTTTTGGAAAGCGCTCGGCTAGATCTTGAAAAAACATGCGTGCGTGTGCTATTTATCTCTTATAATTTTCTAGTTTTCTAGGCATTTTAAAATTGAAATTTTGCCATACCATGGTCCGCTTTTTTAAAAATATAGGGCGCACTTTTGGACCGAATGGACTCGAATTTTTTTTGTTAGTTAGACAACTAAATTACCAACAATATACAAAAGATTTCAGAGCAATATCGATTACGAATCCAAAAATAACCGATTTTCAATTTAAAAATTCAAAAAATAGTATATTTTATCCTATCCGGTTTTTTTATCCGGTCCTATAGATAAGATTCCAATAGTTTATGAGTAGATGGTGGCAGCAAACATTTTATTTTATATACCAGGCCTTTGTGCCATACTTTGTCGAAGGCTTGAGCGACATCCAAAAATATAGCTGAACAATATTTCTTTAATTCAAAGGATTTTCTTATCTCTCCGGTTATACGATTAACTTGTTCGATTGTTCCGTGGCGTTCCCGGAAACCAAATTGTTGAACTGGGATTATATTTTTCTCATTTAAAAATGGTATGATTTTCTTTTGGAACACTTTTTCGAACAGTTTCGATAAGCAAGGAAGCAAGCTTATTGGTCTATAGGAGGATGGTACGGTCAAGTCCTTACCTGGCTTTGGTATCATTATTATCTGAGAAGTTTTCCAATTTGGCGGAAAAACTCCATGTTTAAAGATCGCATTAAATATTGTAGACAGCTCAATTATTGCCACACTCGGTAGGTTTTTAGGTGTAACAGAATCATTTCCAGGTGATTTTTTTAATATTATATTATCCTTGATTACTTCGTTAGTGTCTTCTGGGCTTATATCTAATATGTCATCATTAGATAATGTTGACACAGGTGGCTCTTCAAGTTCAAAAACAGTAGTTGGCGAGTTTGGTTGAAAGACTGTACTTAAGTGATCGGCAAATAGTTTAGCCTTTTCCTCCGTGCTGCGAGCCCAGCTACCGTCAGCTTTCCTTAAAGGGCTTTGCCCCTCTACCGGTGGTTTGATATTTTTCGTTGCCTTCCAAAGGGAAAAATTTGTGTGTTTGGTATTTCTTAAACTTTTAATGTAATTTCTATTTCTGCGATCTTCCTCAGATTTTTACTAGCAGCAGACAGCCTCTGCTTTGCAGCAGGTGATGTATTTTGTTTTGCCATTCTCTTCTGAGTTTTCTCTTTTCTAAAAGAAGTCGTTCAATATCTGAGTTGGAAATGTGCATATCAGTTTTAGGAAATATTTGACTCTTTGAATGATTTAGAGCCGATACAATTAATGACATAAAGTCATTGACACTTTTATCTACATCTTCCTCACACTGAATACAAAGATCTGTGTGGATATGACTGCTTATATATTTTTTATATTTAAGCCAATTTGTTTTAAAGTAATATGTTTCAGTATGCAATTTTGAAATGTTAGTCCTCCCGATCAGAAGATAAATCATATGACATTTCTGTAGATATTGAATTTCGATTAATATTTTTTGTTATGGCAAAGTCTATGAGATCAGGATTTTTTTTAGGATCAGCAGGCCAGTATGTTGGTTGTGCAGGGGACACAATATCCAGGCCATTGTTGCGATCAACTAATGCTTTATATAGTTGTCTACCTCTGGAATTCATTAGTCGAGAGCCCCAGTAAGTGTGTTTGGCGTGCTAAAGAATTCTTCAAACATCTCCTTGGTCATTGAAAAGCGTGGTGGGCTTATATTTAAATCTCCAGCAAAGCTTTCCAGATGAATGGATGTTGCCTGCATATAGTCTTTTGAGAATTCAACTAGGGGATAATGTTTTAAACGATTTCTAATTAAAATACCAGTGCCACCATGTGCCTTACCATCATTATGATTTGTACAGTAGAATGTATAACCCGAAATATAAAAGTTATACCTATTGGTAAGATGAGTTTCCGAAACCAATAGCACGTCGATGTTTTTATTCTGCATGAAGTGGGATACCTCTGATTTGTGTTGGTTTAAACTGTTTGCATTCCAGAAACAGTGTCTCAAATAACTAATTTTTTTGTTAAGAGGATTTGTATCATTTGGTTCTGCGCTCTTAAAAGCTCTTGTATTGTGTTTTGCATGGATGACATAAAGTAAGTCATATTTTGATTAAGAGAGGTAATATTCTGGGTAAGCGCGTGCATAAGTGCTTCCAACCCTCCCGTATTTTGGGGAACACCAGGTTGCTGGTAACCCGTTCTCAAAACATTGGCATAAGAACCTGCTACATTCCTAGGCTGATCAATCTGAGTGGATTGTGAATTTAATTGTGTTGAGGCTGCTTGCTTGTTCAATGGCGGAACTTCAGAATTTACTGGTGGATAGGTGTTTTCAAATTTGTAGGCTGGTACTTCAGATGTTTTCCCTCTTATTAGCTTTTGCCTCTCTCTTAATCTGTTCAATAACTCCTTATAAACTGGGCACCCGCGGTAGTTGGCTGAATGATCGCCATCACAGTTACCACATTTTCTTCTGAGACCATTCTTTAGGATATCGCATTGTGATGAAGAATGAAGGTCTCCGCATGCCACACACACTGTTCGCAAGGTACAATAATTTTTAGTATGTCCAAACTCTTGACAATTGCCACATTGAACAGGACGATTTCTTTTAAGAGGCTCCTCAATGGTTATTCTACGATTTAACAGATATCGTGTTGAGTAAATTGGGTGAGTTTCATTTCCCCTCAATTTATTTTTTTCTGGCTCCAACTCGACTCTAAACATTGGCTGAGGAATTTTATATTTGTTAAATATATTAACTACAGCTCTTATTTCGTAGCCCAATTCTTGCAGGGCCTCCTTGATATCATTAGTCTCAATACTGGACTCTATGCCTTTAACGACAACTGTCAACCCTTTACTACTTTTCAGTTGATAGGTATAAAAATTATTTTTATTATCATTTAGGTATTGAGAGATTTTTCTATAAAAATCCTCAGTGTATACGACTATTTTCGTCTCTTGCACACCGCCTTTTCTTATTGGAACAATATGGAAATTATTTTTTCCAATGAGTTCAACAAATGTTTTGACCAAATTATTCGAGCTGGACTCACGCATATATATTGGTGGTAATATATCTGCGTGATATGTAATTATAATTTAGTTCTATTTCTACAAATAAATACAGTTACCTAGAATAAACATGCTTATCATGCTCTATTGTCATTTTCAATTACATTTTTGAAAAATTCAACATGAAACCGGAGGCAGAAAATTATTTCCGATTGCAGCCAAACTTGGTGACATGAAAATATTTATAATTTGGCACATTTTTGTCACCGTGCCCATAAAAAAACTTAAACAAAATGTTTCTTCATACACGGGTGACCCACCCTAATGAACGTGCTGAGTGTCTTGCCTACAGGGGTGCTCGACGCTCGTTTATAGGTACTGAACCGTTCTTTGGCATCCCACATGGATATACTATGGAACGTATTCGTTCTTGTGTTGAATCGGAATTTGCCCGTTTTGGGGTAATCTACCAGATCTAAGACAATCCAAACGATTCATCACCATATCCAGACGTAGATCCCAGTCGTTGTTTTCGTTCGGAAAGGGTGACTTGAGGATACTTACTGGATTATTCACCAGACACTGTGGTTTGAGGTATCACCAATTTATGTTAGGTAACGTTGAGAATGAACAGGTTCTGCGGACTTCATGCAGGTCTGCGGACTTCATGCCGTAACCTCTGAACATGTTTTATGTGACTGCCCAATGCTGGCAATATGCAGAACTAAATGGCTCGGAAGGGCCTTAATGGCCCCGGGGGACGTAATTGATCTCTCACCTAATAGAATACTTGGCTTTATACGTAGCCTAAATATATTAGGATGAAATAAATCTAGGTTGCACAAAAGATCCTTTGGGTCGCGTAGAGCCTCACTAATAATAATAATGATAATAATAAATAAACATTTTAACGATAAACTCCAGCAGATTGATCATAGAAACTCTTCTGCTATTTTTAGCGAAATTAAAAAACAATTTAGGGTTACTGTTAAATTTGGACTTTATAAGAATTCCAAATGATAATGAAAGATTAATTACGAATGCTGGAATAGACCCGCAAATATTTGTTGTCAGAAAATGATCTGAAATAAAACATAATTGGATCTTTCTTAGAGTCTATTTACTCTCATAAAGAGATAAATAATGACAATAACTTACATATACAAGTTAATAATTGTTTCTACACATTTTTGAAGAAAAAAATCTGTACGAAAGCAACAAATCGACTATTACAACATTTTCTGAATCGAAAAAATCCAACGAACTCACCGAATCCCAATCAGATAATTATTTTGCAACAAAAGACACAATTATGTATATTTTCAAAAATCTGAAAAATAAACTTTCTTCTGGCATTGACAATATTCCTAACATTGTTTTGTAAAATATGCCAGAACAAATTATTATGGCATATTGTATTCTCTTTAACAATATACTCAATAACTCATATTTTCCTCACGCATGGAAACAAGACAAAGTAATCATCATCCCAAAAAAGAATAAAGACACAAGTAACCCAAATAACCTAAGAGCAATTAGTTTGCTCCCAAATATAAGCAAAATATTTGAGGCATGTATTTATAGCAACATAATGAGAATATGTCAGAAGAAAAAACTAATCAATGATAGACAATTTGGATTTAAATTCAAACACTCTACGACTCACGCAATTAATTTATTGGTATCCAACATCCAATGGAATTTAAATAGAGACTTTGTTACGGAAGCTTGTTTAATTGATTTTGAAAAAGCATTTGACGGTATCTGGAACTTTTAAATTATGAATTTCCTATTCATCTAATTATTTCAATTTACAATATGCTAAATAATAAATGCTTCCAAATTTATGACGGAAAGTCAATTAGTTCAAAGGAATTCATTATTGTTAATGACCTTCAACAGGGCAAGGTGCACAGTGCTTTGTCCCCATATAACGATTGGACAAAAATAGAAGGAGTTGTCGTAGAGCTTTGAAATTTGGTATATATAAAATAACTTAGTTAAGAAAAATTAAATTTTTGGAAAAAATCGGACAAAGGACACGCCTATCTGCCATATATGCCAAAAATATAATTTTTAGCATATATGCCAAAAATATAATTTTTAGCATATATGCCAAAAATATAATTTGGCTACATAATTGATCTAGAAATCATGAAAATCTGCATTTGTTATACGCACTAGACTTACAATATTTCCGTTAATTTTTATTGTGATTGCAACAAGGACTCTTGGTCCTGCCATATATCCTTAATTGTGAAAATTCTATAACTTTTGCAAAAATTATCGGATTGTAATGAAACTTGATATGTTTATTTGTATTTACTGAATAACTTTTTGGGTTGAATACGCTTTAACCGTCCCCCAGTCTGACCGTGTCCATCTATCTGTCTGTCCGTCTGTACATGTAAATTTGTTAATCAAGGTATATGTCGCAATTTTAAACATGTTCCCATAATCGGTTTATGATTTCACCTAGCCCCCGTACAAATGTCCTCTCGATCTGTAACTTCTAAACCAACAGTCCGAACTTAATAAAATTTCACGGCTATAGAGGAGGAGTAGCTGAGTTTAAGATTTGAATTTGGACTTTAGAATGTAGGGCGGAGTCTCAAGGCCCCGAAAATGGGGTATCTCGGGTATATGAAAAATTAAAAATGATGCCAAATTTTTGTTCTCGATCTGATTTTAAAGATTTTTATAGGTGTAGAATCTACAACAAGATTGCTATAAAAAACATTGCATAAACTATATTTTATCTCTTATAGTTGACAAGATATTCACATTTTAAAATTAAAATTTCAAGTTTTTTTCCTACTTTAATCTGGATTTTTGATAATAGTGAATCCAAATCTCTTTCTATTTTATTCAAATATACATTTTTGAATTACCAACAAATATATTAGTAAAAGAAAAAAAAATTTTAATATATATGGGGCATTTCATGTCAAGTGAACCAACTTTTGAAATCGATGTCTTCCGATCGGGATGAAATTTGCACCAAGGTTAGCTCTATTGGATAGTAACTCAGACACAATTTTTCAACAACATCGGTCGAGAACTCTCTGAGTTATAGGGGGTAAAATTTTGACAATTTGGTCAAACAGGGGTTTTTTCTTATCCATGTAACTTATTACCTATTGTTCTTAGCAAAATGTGTCCCAAATAGTATAGATAGCTATTTCTTCGATCTTTCGAAAAAAAATATTTAAAAAAAAAAATAAAAAATTTTTAATATTTTTTTTCCGAAATCAAAAACTTTTTTGACTTTTTTTTAAAACACGTCCTTTTTTTTTTTTTTTTTCTTAAAATAAAGTTTAGATATTTTCCTTGAACACCTACTTGGTCGCTTAGTGGGATGCGAGTGGGATATCTATCAAAATAAATATTTTGTAACTCAAAACATAAAATTTTTGACTTTTTTTGCAAAATCAAAAACTTTGTTGACTTTTTTTTTTTCAAAATGGACCCTTTTTTAATTTTTTTTTTTAGGTCAAACAAAAGCTTAGATATTATCCTTGAAGACCCTTTTGGTCGCTTAGTGGGATGCGAGTGGGATATCTATCAAAATAAATATTTTTTAACTCAAGACTTACAATTTTTGATTTTTTTTTTGCAAATACGATTTTTTTTCCAAATGGGCTCTTTTTTTAAATTTTTTTTGTAGTCAAAAGAAAGCTTAGGTCCATTCCTTTAAGATATTTTTAGTCCCTTAGTGGGATGCGAGTGGGATATCTATCAAAATAAATATTTTGTAACGCAAGACATACAATTTTTTAATTTTTTTTTGCAAAATAAAAATTTTTTTCCAATATGGGCCCTTTTTTAATTTTTTTTTTGCTCAAAAGAAAGCCTAGGTCCATTCCTTTAAGATATTTTTAGTCCCTTAGTGGGATGCGAGTGGGATATCTATCAAAATAAATATTTTGTAACAATTTTTTAATTTTTTTTTGCAAAATCGAAATTTTTTTCCAATATGGGACTTTTTTTTACAAATTTTTTTTGCTCAAAAGAAAGCTTAGGTCTTTTCCTTTAAGACCTATTTTGTCACTTAGGAAGATGTGAGTAGGATATCTATTAAAATAAAAATGTTGTAACTCAAGACATTCAATTATTGACTTTTTTTTTGCAAATTCGAATTTTTTTTCAAAATGGGCCCTTTTTTAAAAATTTTTTTTTAGTCAAAAGAAAGCTTAGGTCCATTCCTTTAAGATATTTTAGGTCCCTTAGTGGGATACGAGTGGGATATCTATCAAAATAAATATTTTGTAACTCAAGATATACAATTTTTGATTTTTTGGCAAAATCAAAAACTTTTTTGAATTTTTTTTAAAATGGGCCCTTTTTGTAATTTTTTTTTTTGCTATAAAGAAAGCTTAGGCCTATTCCTTTAAGATGGTTTTGATCGCTTAGTGGGATGCGAGTGGGATATATATCAAAATAAATGTTTTGTAACTCAAGACATACAATTTTTGTGTTAAAACATTTATTTTGATAGATATCCCACTCGCATCCCACTAAGGGACTAAAAATATCTTAAAGGAATGGACCTAGGCTTTCTTTTGAGCAAAAAAAAAATTAAAAAAGGGCCCATATTGGAAAAAAATTTTGATTTTGCAAAAAAAAATTAAAAAATTGTATGTCTTGCGTTACAAAATATTTATTTTGATAGATATCCCACTCGCATCCCACTAAGGGACTAAAAATATCTTAAAGGAATGGACCTAAGCTTTCTTTTGACTACAAAAAAAATTTTAAAAAAACGGCCCATTTGGAAAAAAAATCGTATTTGCAAAAAAAAAATCAAAAATTGTAAGTCTTGAGTTAAAAAATATTTATTTTGATAGATATCCCACTCGCATCCCACTAAGCGACCAAAAGGGTCTTCAAGGATAATATCTAAGCTTTTGTTTGACCTAAAAAAAAAAATTAAAAAAGGGTCCATTTTGAAAAAAAAAAAAGTCAACAAAGTTTTTGATTTTGCAAAAAAAGTCAAAAATTTTATGTTTCGAGTTACAAAATATTTATTTTGATAGATATCCCACTCGCATCCCACTAAGCGACCAAGTAGGTGTTCAAGGAAAATATCTAAACTTTATTTTAAGAAAAAAAAAAAAAAAAAAAAGGACGTGTTTTAAAAAAAAGTCAAAAAAGTTTTTGATTTCGGAAAAAAAATATTAAAAATTTTTTATTTTTTTTTTTAAATATTTTTTTTCGAAAGATCGAAGAAATAGCTATCTATACTATTTGGGACACATTTTGCTAAGAACAATAGGTAATAAGTTACATGGATAAGAAAAAACCCCTGTTTGACCAAATTGTCAAAATTTTACCCCCTATAACTCAGAGAGTTCTCGACCGATGTTGTTGAAAAATTGTGTATGAGTTACTATCCAATAGAGCTAACCTTGGTGCAAATTTCATCCCGATCGGAAGACATCGATTTCAAAAGTTGGTTCACTTGACATGAAATGCCCCATATACTAATTCAAAAGTTTTAAATTAAAAATATTTTAAAAAGTAGTTTTTTCACGAATTTTTTCGAAAGAAGTACTTACATTAATGTTTAGTTATACAGAAAATAAAAACAAAATAAATAATGTGTTTTCTCAAAAATAACATTTTGGAAGAACTATAAAAGAAAAATAATTTCAAAACTTTTATATCTGCGAGTTCCATAGCCAAATTAACTCTTATTACATAGCTGCTTTTAAAAAATTAAAAACATTCCTGTATGACACAATATGTTCTTAAACAAAGTCAAAAACCTAAAAAATACCATTTTTGGGATTTTAGCAATTTTTTTTTGGAATTTGGGATTCTCAATAAGAATTCACAAATTTCTTTCATACTTTTGCATTTGGACTAAAAATTTCTAATTCTTAAAAATTTAATATATTTGTTAATAGAAGACACAATTTCCTATACGTTGATATATAATATGTATATCTCATATTTTCCAAAAGTCTCATTAATTGCTTCAAAATACATAACTCACAGTAATTAACTTCATCTTGTTGTATTCTCCGATTTTCGGTAATGCAGTAGGCAATGCAGCGCACAAAAATATATTACAAAATGGCAAGATTCTGTAAATTTTAAGATTGTTGTTGAATTTGAATCCATAAGAAAAATATTGAGAGAGATGTGTCACAAAAATAGGTGGGTATATAAAGTATTACCTCATCTTGCTTAAAATTATATAATATTAGCGCACTCTGGTTAAGATTTGATGCACAATTTGATTTTCATATAATAAATTTTGACTATTTCTTTAATTAAATATAAGATATTAATATTATTTCATATGTCTTGAAACATAACTTTAACACTATTACTCTATAATACACAAAATTTAATTAAAAATTGTGAATTTAGACCTATTTTAAAATGCATTTTTTTTAAGTTGTGGCAGAAAGTTGGTACTAATCTTTTCACAGCCTTTTTAACAACACTATATGCTAAGAAAAAACGAAATAAAAAATGTAAGATTTTATACGTTTTTTTTTTAAATTCCAACAAACTTTTGTAATTTTTGAATTTTTTTTAAAAAAATTTATTTTTTTGATCGACAAAAAAATGTTAGTCTAAATTTTTAATAAAAATTTTATTACTGCTGAATTTTTGGTTCATCACACTGTGATTGACGTGTTTTATTTTTACTCCGAGTTAATTTGTTATTACAATGATTCTTTCAGAAAATAAATATAAATTACAACTGTTTATTAATTACGAGAACGGACGCTTTTAATTTTATAATATTAGCTCTGTTCAATAACTAAAAGTTGTTATTAGTTAGTAACAATTGTTACCAGGGCTGTCAGATGTGGCGATTTCTCGCCAAACGTGGCGATTTTTCATTGCCTTTGGCGACCAAAATTTCCAATTGGCGACATGGCGATTTTTTGGCGATTTACAGACTAGTTGGCGATTTATTTGGCGATTTTTAACAAATTATTTGTTTTTCTTGAAATAATTTCATTTCTTTGATATTTATTAACCCAATAATTAATAATTAAAATTAATCACGTATTATCTGATCATATGGATGCAGGTAGCATACACGATCAAATAGTTTGAACAATATTAATTTTTTCTTCTAAAATATTTAAGCCGTCTTAATAACTCAATATGCTCATTAAAATTGGCTATTGGTTCGCCGGATTCTTTTCTGCCATTGGAATCTATCGATTTTGGCACAGAATTTGGAACGGAATTACAAAATATAAAAATGGAGGAATATGATGTAGAAATTTTAAAAGAAAATAGTTTTTTGTACTTAAAAAACTTTTAAAAGAAATGCTTAAACAGTTACCAGAAAATATAACTCTTTTTAAAGTATATAATGAATTTTCAATATTAAAATGTGGAAATTTTCGGTAGTTCAAAATTCATTCATTAACTTTATTTAAATCCAAAATTATCTGCAGAGGAATATGAATTGTAATGGTCAAAATTAGCATATATCAATTAAACTTAGATCTATAAAGGTGAAATTTCAACAAATTTGTTAGATTTTTGGCCACAAGTTTACAATTATTGCGATCCAGCTGGAATTGTTAAAAGCAAACTGAAATCTGGGAGTGAATGAATGTTTTTGTGTATGTATTTCATTTAATACTCAAACTCAGACATTTTGGAAATTTTCGGTAGTTCAAAATTCATTAACTTTATTTAAATCCAAAAGTATCTGCAGGGGAATATGAATTGTAATGTTCATAATTAGCATATATCAATTAAACTTAGATGCGATGCGGCTGGAATTGTTAAAGCCTTAGCATTGGCCGTTCTAAACATGTTAATTTTACCAACCAAATATGTATGTAGAATTCCAAAAAAAATATTTTGGCGACTTTTGGCGATTTTTCGTTTAGCTTTTGACGATGGAGGTAAAAAAAAATCTGACAACCCTGATTGTTACTGGAAAAGCCTTCATTAACTCAAAAAACTTGCAAGTAGAGAAAAAATCAAGAGCGTATAAATTTTAGAGAGTGTTCTCTCGTTGCAAACTATTACAAGTTCTATTTGGAACTCGTAATAGTTAGCAGCTTATATTTCAAATGTTTTGTATTATTGTTTATTTATTTACAATTTTATTTTTGTGGTGAAAAAATGTCAAAAAAAGAATTATCAATAAAATTGAAGAAAATTGTGTGTATAAAATAATTGTTACTGGAAAAGCGTTCATTTACTTTTTACTATTATTGAGAATTTAAGAGAGGAATTTTGTAAATTTTGATTTTACTCTCTCGTTGCAAGTATTTACTGGGAAAGTA
This sequence comes from Calliphora vicina, assembly GCF_958450345.1. NCBI lineage: Eukaryota > Metazoa > Arthropoda > Insecta > Diptera > Calliphoridae > Calliphora > Calliphora vicina. The sequence continues at coordinate 85,045,591 of NC_088781.1, read as the reverse complement.
AATGAACAGACCTATTATTAAATAAAAAAAATCAAAACAAGAACTAAAAGACAAATAAGTGGAAATTCTTTATTTTTTTTCTTTGAACCTTGTGCATTAACTATTAAATAAAGATCAAGAGTGTTAACGAAAGTAATTACAAATACTCTTTAATGAGTCTCTTAAACGAAAACAGTGATCGAAGGTTAAGTGTAAACGACAGAAATGCATACATTACAGTTAATGCAGATGAAAAAAATATAAACAAAACAAACAGAAGAATAGATTACAGCTTGTTTTTAACCGCCAAGCCTGTTAACCGTGCTCGTTCTTGTACCCCGCATTGTCAACAACTAATGATTGTCAAACAAAAGAAAACCCAACAGCTGTTAATCTGGAGTTACCAAAAAATACAAATATTTTATTTACGCCTGAAAGTATGCTAGCAATATCAGCTTCAGAAACGAAATCCACCACACCGACTACAATTAAAATTAACCCATTAAGCGGCGCTTTACCCAAGATTAGTCAACCATTAAATAAAGATAATAAATCCCAAATACAGGTTGGAATGGACCGATATGTTACAGTATTAAACCGGGCACTAAGTCCCAAGTCTTCGAAAGCGGCACCCTTGGCTAAATTATATAAGGATAGTGAACCTACTAGACTAAACAATGAAAATCGGTTTTTTATTGTGGTATGTGAAACAGATGAACCTGTAAATAAAATTTACTCTACAAAATCACCCCCTATTTACTTGAGAGAAAATATTTCAAATTCACTGGTTCAGAGCCTGATCTCATTAATAGGAGAGAACTCTTTTTACTTTATCCCAATCAAGAAAGGCACGATTCATGAAACTAAAATACAGGTCAATAGTAAAAACGATTATAGAAAGGTTGTAACAGATTTTGAAACTCAAAAGAAAAGTTTTTACACTTATCAGCTGAAAGGAAGCAAGGGTCTACAGGTTGTAATAAAGGGTATTGACTGTAATGTCGAACCACTCGAAATAAAGCAAAGCTTAGAAGATAAAGGTTTTCAGACAAAAAATGTGATAAACATTAGAAATCGCGAAAAAAAAACCCAACCTCTCTTCCGTGTTGAACTTGAACCCGGTGACATAAACCTGAAAAAAATGAAACACATCCCACATATAACCTGAAGTACTTATTGCATCGTAAAATTACGGTAGAAGAACCACATAAACGATTTGGTCCCGTCCAATGTATGAATTGCCAAGAATATGGACACAACAAGGCATATTGCAAATTGCCACCAGTATGTGTCATTTGCGGGGAGTTGCATAACACATCCCAATGTAACAAATCTAAAGATGATCCTAAAATAAAAAAATGCAGCAATTGAGGAGGTAACCACACAGCAAACTACAGGGGTTGTCCTGTCTACTCAATTGTTAAAAAATCACAAAGCCAGAAACCAAAGATTTTTCCCGCTCAGCCATTAAATAACATCAATTTGAACTACCCCCCGTTGCAACTGACATATGACAACAAAGTAACATATGCAAATATACTTAGAAACAACCAAACTTAGACGCAAGTCCGTCAACTCCAAAACGAAAATGTGAACCCAGGGGTAAGAGAGCAAACGCCAATTTTCAATTTTACCCGACTAGAATCTACAATAGAAACTCTTGTGCAATCGGTAAATAACTGTACAAACTCAATGAGTAACATGATGCAAGAAATGCTTAAGAAGCAATCAATGTTATTGCAGGCTGTGCTTAACAGACCATGAACTGCCTAAGAATATGTTTTTGGAACGCTAAAGGCATTCGCCAACATAAAAACGAACTCGAGTATTTTCTTAAAAGTCATGAAGTTTATATAATGTTAGTTTCGGAAACCCATTTGACGTCTAGAAGTTTATTTAAGATAAATGGATATGTTTTTTATGGCACAAATGATCCAAGAGATAGATCATGTGGAGGCTCTGGAATTTTAATTAAAACCCGTATCAAACACCATTCAATGTGTGATATTTGTGAAGATTATCTTCAAGCTACGACAATCTGTTTGGATGATTGCTACAGAAACCTATTAATTTCGTCGAAATATTAACCTCCAAGGTTTTCGATTACTGAAAACAAATATGAACATTTTTACGAATCACTAGGACCCAGATTCCTGGCAGCTGGCGATTATAATGCTAAGCATACTCACTGAGGATCAAGACTTGTAACCCCGAAAGGTCGCGCTTTGTTTAATACGATTTCTAAATTAAATTTGAATGTGCTGTCGAGCGGAGAACCAACATACTGGCCTACTGACCCAAGCAAAATACCCGATGTCATTGATTTTGCAGTTACAAAAAATTTACCAATGGAACTAATGCAGGTTAAATCTTCATTAGAATTATCCTCGGATCACTCACCCACCTTCGTTACTCTGTTGAACCCCCTAGAAATAGTATCCCCGACTGGTCACTCTGCAATATCAAGCACGAAAATAAATTGGTTGAAATATAGAAAATATATTACCACACACAATACAGATAATATATCGCTAAGAACACCAGAAGATATTGATATCTCACTCAAAAATTTTGAACAAAACTTAAAATTTGCTGTTGAACACGCCACGTCAAATAACCGAACAAATAAGATACAAATATTCTGCAGACATTGAACAGTTATTAGCTGAAAAAAGAAGAGTTCGTCGAGAGTGGCAACTCTACAGATCCCCTAAAACGGAACTTAGAAAATGTCGCAAACGCCTCAGTAAGCTTCTTCACAAACGCAAAACTGACTCAATTAATAAATATCTGGAGAACTTAGATGCCACCCAGTACTCAAATTACTCTCTATGGCGAGCTACAAAAATATTAAAAAGACCTGTTATGAGCAGACCTCCTCTACGTAATTCTAGTGGAGGCTGGGCGAGAAACGATACTGGAAAAGGAAACCTGTATGTTAGTCATCTAAAGAATGTATTTTCCCCAAACGAGTCAAACGACATAATAGAGTTACCACCTATTTTACCCCATATTAATGCAGCTGAACCATTTCGTTTTGAGATTTCAGAGATTGACAAGGCTATTGTTGATTTAAACTCCAAAAAATCACCTGGTATTGATAAAATCAGTAACAAGATGCTCCTCGAGCTACCCCAAATTGCATTAAGAATAATCCTATTTATTTTTAATGCTATATTACGCCTTGAATATTGTCCACCAGAATGGAAGGTTTCTTTAGTTACAATGATACCTAAGCCGGGAAAAGATCACAGTAAAGTAGAATTATATAGACCCATCAGCCTATTATCAAATATATCAAAGCTTCGAAAAACTATTAATGCAAAAGTTAAAGCCGATAGTGAATCATTTTGATTATATTCCAACTCATCAATTCGGATTTCGAGAAAAACATAACACCATAGAACAAACTCACAGGTTGGTAGAAATCATATCCAAGACATTTGAAGAAAAAAAATATTCTTCTGCACTCTTCATCGACGTTTCGCAAGCCTTCGACAAAGTATGGCATGAAGGATTATCGATAAAAATAAAACAATATTTACCAGTGAACACACACAAGGTTCTAGAATGTTATTTAAGTCATCGAAAGTTCGTTCTTAAAGAGGGAGACTTCATAAGTTCACTTTTGCTGATGACACAGCTATACTAGCCATTCATGAAAACCCCCAAGAAGCATCTGTACTTTTACAAGACCATATACTCGACATAGAAAGGTGGTTAAAACAATGGAGAATAAAAGTAAAAGAGCAAAAATGTACACATCTCACTTTCACATTGCGTAGAGAATCGTGCCCTCCAATCCTAATAAATAATCATATAATACCTCAACAAACTGAAGATAAATATCTAGGTCTGCATCTAGACCGACATCTTACCTGGAAAAAGCATATATGTAGATACGAAATTGACTCAAATGAAGTTAGAATTACTACAAATTTACTGGCTAATTGGTAAAAAATCGAGATTGAGTTAAGATTGCAAACTTTTGCTGTACAGCTCAATAATAAAACGCATTCAATTCAATTATGGGGCACGGCATCAGCTTCTAATATTGAAAAAATTCAAAGATACCAAAATAAAATATTAAGAATGATAACAGCAGCGCCTTGGTATGTGAGAAATATTAACATCCATAAGGACATAGGTGTCTCCCTGGTGAAAAATGAAATAAAAAAACAAGCGGAGTCATATTTGAAAAAGTTAGAAGTTCACCCAAACCCACTTGCATGAACATTAATGAGAAGTAATGGCTACATCCGACTAAGAAGAAGGAACCCAACAGACCTGCGCTGATGATAGGATCTATAAATTAAACATAATTTTTCGTCCAACTGTGGTGGAACGTAAATAAAAATTAATATTTAGATTTAAGATTTGAACAAATTATTGATAGTTCACATTATTTTGTGAAGATACAATAAATAAAATATGGAAAAAAAACTGCTGAATTTTAAAAACACTAAAGAACTCAAAAAACAAAAATTTACACTTATTTTTACAAAAATGAGTTTTTGAAAATTACTTTCTTGAAGCTATTCAATTCATTTTGTTATTCATTCATTTTTTTCTTAAATTTGACTGACTTTAGCGACCTCTGGTGAAGTCTAAGAGAGTCAAATAAAACCAATTCCTACAAATTTATTTGAGCTGTGTTGTTAGCTATCGATCAACATATATTTTATCATATTTTGAGACCAAAACTTTTTGATTTTTGCACCGTGCGCTGTGTGCTCCAATACTATTCAATCTCTACATACATGACCTTTTAAATAGCATAGAAAATATAATAGGGTTTGCGGATGATATCATTGTTTATCACGCCGACAATAAAATTATAAAAATTAATGGGAAAATACAAGATTACTTTCATATCATAGAAAAATATGCAATGGATTGGCAAATGAAAATAAATCATGGAAAATGCTAAACAATTCTTTTTCGTCCCCCAGTCAGTAAATGCAATAACGATGTCAAACGTAATTGAAAATCATTTAATATAAAGTCATCTGATAATGTAGCTATTCCAAATAAGCAAATTGTGAAGTACCTTGGTATTTATCTAGATAAATTCTTACGGTCTAATTCATAATAAAATCTTATTGTAGATTTAAAGCACAAATTTGTTAACAAACACTTTAGCTTTATAAACCTTTAATAAAAGTATTGTATTCATAAACGTTTGATAAAGGCACAATAACTAATGTACTGTTTTTTGTCTAAGCTGGCAATGCTTCTCAGTTATTTCCCCTTTTTCGTTGTTAGTGTTGCTTGTCATTAGGATAAAATATTCGTTAATTCTCTTATTTTTTCATTGTTTGTTTTTAGTAATAATACATTTTTGATGATAAAAACAAATTTTTAGAGAAAATAATCTATATTTGATTCCTGTAAATTTATATTACGCTAAAATGTATTAATATACAAACGTTTTTATATATTTTATTATAATTATTATTAAAAGTATTCGAATGACGAATATTCTGTGATAAAATAAACATCACTGTTTTATAATTTGTTTTATTAATTTATTTTTATTGACATTTTGTTAAATTTTAACAAAATTTAATGGATTTAATTTAATTCCGGAGTCGGTATATTAGATTGTGTGGACCTTCTTCAACAATGTTTACACATTGTATTATTACATGGCGTTACAGGTTAATAGAAAATTACTAAAATGTCTATAAAACTCACTTGCGAACCTCATGCCGGAGGAATATGAAACAAAATCTTATATTATTAAAGTGTGATTTATTCCCCGGCGGAGTTAAAATTATGTTTAGCAATTGCAATAGTATCGTATATTATTGCAAATTTATAAACAATTTCCTTTAAAATTCGCTTTTTTCCAGATATGATGGAAAAATAATACCTTAAAGTAGTGTCGAACCTACAATAAATATTTCAAATTTATGAATGGTTTATAACAGACTTATAACACTATTAAACGTTTATGAATACTGTTTTTCGATTTTTTTCTTATTAACGACTTATAAAGCTGTTTTAAGTTACTATGAATTAGACCGTTATATTTTAATGAACACATTAATCAAATTATAAAAACCTGAAAGGCACTTTTCTCATATAAAAGATTATTTTTTTCCAAAATTATTAACTCGAGGGTGAAAATAATTATGTATCAAACTCTTTTAAGGCCTATACTTACGTATGGTTGTCAAATTTGGTATAAGATATCTTCATCATATATGGAGAAAATGAGAGTATTTGAAAGAAAATATTTAAAACACTGTACTTCTCTTTATAGAACGGCAAACAGCAACTATAAGAAATATGTACCGAATAGAATTTTGTACAATAAAGTTAAGGTTAGCAGAATAGATAATTGTATTATACACTTGATAAGAGATCATATTGTATTATGCTTGAATTGTCACGATAACAACTTAATTATGGCTCCGTACCATGGTTTACCATACCAATTATGAATATATATCTAAATCCTTACAAAATGGATATGTTCCTCCAGAAGCATTCTTATTTCTCGATAAAAATGGATATATCCAAAATGATATGGGCATACCTTTAATTTATCATATTTGTAGAAGAGCCAATATTAACGCTATAAAATGTAGGCAGTTAACAAACGAAAATATTAGATTTGATACAACTATTTTAATTGAGGATAAACATATCAAACCAAATCTTACTACAAGCAAATACTGGTGGTTAAATCCTTAATATTTATCATTTTACCTTTAGACTTTAATTTATTTCCTTGCAATATGAAACTAAGTTTTTTTTTTAATTTTTATTTACAATTGTATTATACTGTTACGTTTTAACCTTTTCAAAACGTTTGGTTTATTTCCTTTAAATAAACCGGATACTTTTGATTGCAAATAAAAGCCGTTTAGTAGTTTAAAAATGGTAACAACTATTTATTTAAATGTACAACAACAACAGAATTAATAGCCACTCAATGTTTTTTTTATACACGTTTATAAATTCTCAGAAATACAGACACAATTTATTATGTACACGAATTTACTTGAAAAAAACACAACACACTTTAAGGCACTCAGTTGATTTTTATTCGAAAAGCGTTTCTGATAAACTGACTCACGACTGCAACCTCTGCCACTATTTATAACACTGCCATCTGCACTCCAGATTGTTCTTTAACCGTCAAAATTCGAATATTCTAGATCTTACTAATACATACGCCATCTGTGGTGTACTTTCTACAATGTTCTTTAACTGAATATTCGAATTCGAATACAGCGTTGCCAACTTACGATCAAATCAACTGAAAGCTTTTATTTAATAATGCCCACAGATATGTTAAAGTTTGCTATTAAAGCACTGTTATTTGAAAGCATTATGCTACTTTTAAATCAGCCCTTAAAATCGTTATATTTGAATTCAAGTACAATTTCGTAACACTGCCCCCCGCTTAAGTCTGTTCGACCCGAATAGGCATAGATTCACTTCTCCCATAGGCGGCTAGTCGTTCTAGATGTACGACCTTCATTTTAGATCTCGGGCTCTTTTCTTTCTGTATTCTGTACACCACGTCGTTTAATTTCTTAATTACCTTGTATGGTCCATCCCAATGGGTTTGTAGTTTGGGAGACAGTCCTTTCTTGCGTTGTGGGTTATACAGCAGTACAAGTTGGCCTTCATTAAATCCCTCAGAATTCGCTGCTCGATCGTATCTGGCTTTCATTTTGTCGCTGGTCATTTTTATTCGTCTGCGTACGAATTCGTGAAGTTCGTTAAGGTCATCTTGCTCTTGGGAAGTGTTTTCATTATTTGATGAGGGCTTAATACCGAATTCTATATCGCCAGGCAACTTGAATTCTGTCCCGAAGACAATTTTTGCAGGTGTTCGAGAGGTCGAGTCATGAACAGCTGACCTGTATGCCAATAGAAATTTTGGTATGTGTTCATCCCAGTCCTTCTGGTGTGCACTGACCATGCCATCAGATTGAGGATGCAGTGGCGTTGTTCTGGTTTTTCTTATTCCGTATAAATCGCACATTTCCTTGAATATGGCGGATTCAAAATTTCTACCCTGATCCGAGTGCAACTCCAGTGGAACACCATAGCAACACACCCAGTTGTTCACAAATACGCTTATAACTGTTTTAGCTTCCTGATTGGGTATTGCATATACCTCTGGCCATTTGCTGAAATAATCCATAACCACTAGAACGTAACGGTTTCCAGCATCACTGACAGGGAAAGGGCCTGCTACATCCATCGCAATCCACTCGAATGGCGCACCTTAGTTATACTGCTGAAGTTGTACACGACTTCTTCTTACTGGGCCCTTCGCTGCTATGCATTGTGGACAATTGGCTACCCAATCGGCTACTGCTTGCTGACAACCCACCCAATAAAAACGTTGTTTCAGCCAGGGTTTACAAATGCTACTATATTAGCCGTCAATTGCAGTAAATATACATTTTTATCATCTGCATACTAAAAATATAGTTACTATTATAATTTTGTATAACTCTGCTAATATAAATTGCTGTTACTATTCATATATTACTATACAAATTGCAATGTTAGTATTGTAGCACAACAACCAAAATATATATTCGTTCTATAGTAGCATACACACTTTTTTGCCGAACTAATATTGCGCGTCAGCATTCGTTTTTGTTTTGTTGTGCTAGCAATTTTCTCTGGCAGCAATTTACATTTCTTTGGTTGCTCTGCTATGGTTGCATTGATATTTCTTGTTTTTTGGCTATCTGGATGCTGCTAGTTATTTTATTGTCAAGTATGTAATACGAAATAACGATTATTCATTAGTGTAAATATTTTTGAATATAATTGAGATATTGACTTGAATTTTTTTGTAAGACCAAAAATTAACATATCTAAACTAAAAAAAATGTTCGGAATAAATGTGGATCAAATTGTTCCTAATATGTATTTTAGACATGCCCTTAAAAAATAGATTTGCTTTGGATGGGTCTTATTTTGTTCATTAGCAGCTAACTACTAACTAACTACTGCAAAATTTAAGTGCAATCGGATAACTAGAACACGTGCCGGAAATAGATTGAAAGTTGTAAAATTGGGTAAAAGTACCATTATACTTTTTCGATATCTTAAAAAAATTTGATATTTATATACTGGTTTTTAAACATTTTCAATAAACCTTATTGCCCGTTCGGTACAAAAGACCAACCTATATTTTTAAAAAACGGACCAAGGTATGGCAAAATTTTAAAATTTCAATTTTGAAATGCTTATAACTCGGAAATTATAAGAGATAAATAGCACACGACCTACTTTGAGCCCCCATAGCGCCTCATTTTAATAGTAATACGAACGAACAGTATGAATATTTATATTAGTTGATTGTGATGAAATGAGATAATTTCATATTTATTGCATAGTCAAAAGTAAGAAATATGTTGCTAGAGCTGAATATCGAAACCCTTGTTTTAGCTTCTCTAAGGTTTTTGTCACACCAAAATGACCACCACTGGTACCGTCATGAAACTCTTTCATTACTTCGTTTATTTTAGAGGATGGTACAACAATTAGATTTGTCACTGTTTTACCGTCAGCGCTTTCCCATATGCGGTATAAGCAGCCATTTAACAATTGTAGACTATTCCATAGGGCCAAATATGATTTCATCAGTGGACTTTCGGCCGATATTTCATTGCGGGCTGGCATTCTGCCTTCTTCTTTTGCCGATATTATTTTTGATAGTATGGGGTCATTTCTCTGCAATGCAGACCAATCTACACTGGACTCTATATGCATTAGTCGAACGTCAATGACACATTCTTTTCCTCGGCTTTTGCGCAATGCTTGCATTCCAGGTTGCAAGGCTGTCTTTGAGAGCGCGTCCGCATTGCCGTGTTTCAAACACTTCCGGTGTTCGATGCTAAAGTCATAGCTCTGAAGCCGCTCAATCCAACAACCACCTGAGGCCGGAGTGATCGGTTCTCAGTTGGAAGTGTTGACCATACAAACTTTTCTTATACTTAAAAGAAAAGTTTAATAAATACATACGATTTATAACGTAAAAGAAAATAAATAATTGTGTTGTTATTTACCCTAATACTGGTAATACCCCTAAACCCGTTTAAACATTGGTCCAATCGAACCGTCAAATTGATAAAAAAATACAGTCCACTAAATAAAACAATACATAAAAATAAACATTTAAAACCCAATTTTGCCAAAAAAAAACAAAATAAATAATATCTGCAAAACATAAAGAAAGTGATATGCTAAAACTTTTTATAGAAAAGTGTGTATACAAAACAAAAATATAAAATACCCACCCTTAAAATTGTGTATTATTATAAACAATCACAACATAAACAAAACAAAAAGTTTACAAATAAAAAAACAAACAATTAAATAAAAACACCAAAATCTAAAACAACACAAAACATTAAAACCAGTTTTTAAAGCAATCAACACTCAACATTACGCAAATAAAACAAAACAAGTAACAGTGAAACTAAAAACTTTGCTACCAAAATTATTTTGTATTTAAATTGATAAATATTTATTTTATTTATAAAAAATAAATTAATTTTAATACTTAACCCTAATTTGTATTTAAATCACACACATACAATATATTTTATTTGATACACTAAATTAAAATACCCAAAACAATTATTAAAAATTACAAAATAAAATTATACAAAAAAAAAAATAAAAAATATATCGAAACTTTTTGCACACACTGTTTTTTAAAATAAAAATATTACAAAATTATACACGTTGATATTTAATAACAACATATTTACTTACCCAAAAATATAAAATATTAATTGTACTAACATTAATTACATCAACAACACAGTACTTGTCGATCAACTCAAAGCGGGAAGATCAGCACAAAGAGGAATCGACAAGAAAAAAAGTCACACACACCCATATATACATATATACACAACCCCCGCAGAGTCGGTAAGTTGAATTGTTTGCAACTTACATAAATTTCCTTATATATAATTTTTATTGAAAGTTATTAATTTTTACACATTTTTTAACACATTTAAGTAGAAAAACCTGTTATTGTAAACCCACCCACGCTTTTCATAGATTTTCATAAGGTTTTTTCTAAAGTGTTTAAAAAATTCATATTGACGTTTTTAGTAGCGCAATATCATTTACAGTGTAAAATACACCCAATAGGAAATTTAGTTGCTGGTACACATTACCCATATCAACTATTTCTCTAAATTTCACCCTTGTACCCTAATTCTTTGAGTTGAAAACATTTTATATAAAAATGCCCTCATTAAAATCAATGGCCACAGGTTTCATGCGCTATATCCAAGTGGATTTAGCTTCCTTTGAAGACGATTATAAGAAGAAAGTCGATGAATATCTCACCCTAGCTGCTATCCAGTACCAAAAACGAGAACTGGAGGAAATATGGAACAAGATTGCCACCCGATATGAATGGATTCGAGAATCTGAACTCATGGATGACCCCGAGAAAGCTGCTACCATCAACATAGATGAGCTCACCCGCGAATACGCTAAAGCCAAGTCTCTTTTCAGAACTCGAATCTTTTCCATAGATGCAGCTCTTGCAGACGCAACCCGGCGGGAAACCTTGAAAAATTCCCCTCCTTCCCCTCCTACTCCCACAACCCACCCTATAGCTAACTCTTCATTTAGCGTTCCACCCTGCGATATGCAAGAATTTGATGGCGATTATAAATGCTGGACATCTTTTAGAGACATGTTCAAAGCCATTTATGGTAATAACCCTCGCCTAAGTGGAGTAGAAAAGTTGTTTTACTTAAAACAAAAGACCCGGGGGGAGGCTAAAGAAATAGTTGATAGTGCACCCCTAACAAACGATGGCTTTGTTATCGCTTGGACACAGCTAACTTCTCAATATGAGAATAAACGTATGCAGGTCAATGCTCAACTGAAAACCCTATTCAGTCTACCCTTAGTTGATGTTCAATGAGGTTATGCCATACGTAAATTGCAAAGAATGGTTAATACTTGTATTTCCAATCTGAATACCCTGGACATAGATACCGATAATTGGGATCCAATATTCGTTTATCTCTGTTCGTACAAATTACCCAAAGAAACCCTGGAAGATTTCGAAAGAACCCTAAGAGACAGTTCCAATATACCCTCTTGGACTGAAATGAATGTATTTTTAACTAATAAATACAAAGGTCTTAAATCTGTTAGTGATATCAAAGATTCTAACCCATACCCAAAGACTAAACATATATCAGAAAATACGAATCAGAATCAACGAAAAGGCAATACATTTGCCAATAATGTTACCCATGAAGACGATACCCGTGACGAGAGAAAGCCTCAACCCAAACAAAATCTCTCCTACCCTACCCAAACCCTACACTCTAATAAGCCTAATGGCTCAATATGTACGCTTTGTAATGCTACACACACATTGAGAGATTGTTCATCATTTATTTCAATGGAAGTAAATGACCGGATAAATTTTGTTAAAAATAATGGATGTTATAATAATTGTTTGGCTATATCTCATGGTGTCAAGGAATGCACTAGTTCATTCACTTGTAGATTCTGTGGAGGTAAACATAACACATTCCTTCACAGACCCAATCAAAACACGAATTCGAACCCTAACCCTACAGATGAACCTTCGGTGTCATCTCAGAACTCTTCACAATCGTTTTCTACTCTAACCCATCATAGTGAAACATTATTGGACGATAGGAAGAAACTACTGGGAACAGCAGTTTTGAATATCGAAATTGATGGTTATCTATTACCCGCACGAGCACTTATAGACACAGCATCTGATTTCTCGTTTATTTCTGATCAGTTTAGACGTAGATTACGTTTACCCACCAAACCCATAAAAGCTGAAATATCAGGTTTGAACGAAGTTGTATCAGCTCGTTCAAACCAAATGTGTGAAATTACTCTTAGGTCCAATACCCAAAAAGAGATTAGTTTAGAAATACAAGCGATAGTGATCGAAACGCTAACTAGAACGTTACCCACCCAAAACATAAACCCAAATATCATAAATGATTTAAGAAATATTCAGTTAGCAGATCCAAGGTTTTACGAAAGTAGACCTATCGACCTTATAATAGGAAGTGATTTCTACCCACAGATCATAAAATCTGGTGTTAAGAATAATATTCTTAACACACTTTTAGCTCAAGATACCAAATTTGGTTGGATCTTGACTGGACCTGTTGAAGAGACTCACCATACTCGAACCCAACCCCAAAGAGTAGTTTCATATTTCAGCTCAGTTACCCAAAATAAAAGTTCAACTGAAGAACGTAGTAAGTCTGTTGAAGAAACTAAATGTGAAGATATTTTCAAAAACACTACCCAAAATATACCCGATGTTTGTTATCAAGAAGACCTTCGTACCCGTAAATTAAAATTAAAAGACTGTCGCCATAAGGCAAGGTCATATTTAAAAAAAGAGAAGAATGTCATGAAAAACCCACAAACAAAAGCTGATAACGTACTTCAAAAATGTGTTGATCTATGTCACACGAAACCCACCCAATCTCACATCATGCTGTTGCCACACCCGATCGTTTTACGACAAATGTTCGAATTAATGCTTTTAGCGAAATTTCGAACTGCAATAGCTTAATTGATGCTACAACAAATAATGAATACCCAAGTCAGTTACATAAAGGATGTAAGTTTAAATACCCTACGAAAAATATTCAAGTAAATGATTTAGTTACCACTACCCAAGACAACCCACAGCCGAAAGAATGGACGTCGGATTCTCTAGATAATCCCATTCCTGGTACTGAGAGAAACAGCAGTTTAACGCATGTGATAAAACCCAATATCTTAACGTTAACTTCATTTACTCACCCATTATTAACATGTACCCATAACCCTTCAACTAACATCTTGTAACTCTTAATTAGCCCTTACCCTAACACTATATCTAACTCAATCATGACAGACTTTAATAGTTTGATTTTTCTTCATACAGAAAATTAACCTGCAGAATATAGTAACTAACCCAATGTCAAAGGCAAAATCATTTCAGGTACACCAGTCCAGAGAAATGTGATTTGATAAACCCAAATGTTACTTACTCAGGATTACCCACTTAAAACCCTAAGAATTCTGTTTATATCACAATACCCACACATATTACCCTTTAATTTGGATACAAATTAAAGTTCATTTTAAGTCCAGGTCTGTCATGGCGGGGAGAATGTTCACACGGTGAACAAAAAGGTACCAAAATGTACCAACACTGGCTATATCGACGCCCCCAATATCATCACAGCAAAAAATACAACTGCAGCCAGCTTCAACTGAAGATTGTGGTTCAAAATAGAGTTGAATAATAAAAACATCAATCTAAGTGAAGAAGTGAGCGAGAGCAACAGCTAAAGAAGCAGCGAAAGCCCCAACACCCTTGTGAAAGTATAAATATATTTAAAAAATTAATACAAATAAATTATAAACTAAAAGGTGCTATATAAAACTTAAAACTCTTTGAAATTAAAAACTATCACACTAAATCTAAACCCTAAATAACTAAAAGAATTATACCCTAAAATTTATAAATAATAAATAAATAAACCGTTTACCTAAAAACTTAATATATATAGCTATTATATACTTAAAAGAAAAGGTTAATAAATCCATACGATTTATAACGTAAAAGAAAATAAATAATTGTGTTGTTATTTACCCTAATACTGGTAATACCCCTAAACCCGTTTAAACAGTTACTTTCACATTTACTTTACCATAGACAGTAGCTGGCTCCTCAGTAGCTGTGCGCAGACTTACCCCACGTAATGGTTCAATTGTGTTTTTGTCTAAATCGGGCTTGACGATGGACTGCGACGCTCCCGTGTCTATAGTAAAAATGTGCTTCTGACCGTTGATGTATCCACTAGCCGTAAGATTACTATTTTTCTGCTGCATTACTGATATGGAGATTGTGGGCCCTCAGATGTGGGAGCTAGCTCTTGCCCCATAGTGCTAGCTCGTTTTAGTTTAAAGGTGATTCTTGTGACGATTGATGATTTGACGGCTGGTTGTTTCTTGGAGGCGAAACAGATCTGGTTCGTTTTCTCGGTGCTTTGAAGTTTCGCTGAATATGACCAGATTTACCGCAATTATAACATTTTACTCTGGCTTTGCTATGCTTATCATTAAACGCCTCCAAGACCTTTTTTAATTCGTCGATTATATTTCTCTCGTCTTCAGCAACAACCTCGATATTGCGCACCTTGCATATTTGCTGCTTTGAAATTATTTTCGCCGTTTCTTGCGTCAGTGCAAATGATACTGTTTCAGCAAATGATGGTTTAGGTGTAACACAAACCGCATGTTTTATTTCAGGATCACGAATACCATTGACGAATGCCTCTATCTTGATATGGTCCAAAAATGGGTTGTTTTCCCCTGGATAAGTAAGCTGTAGCAAACGCTCGATTTCCAACGCAAAATCTTGTAGCGTCTCATTGGGTTTCTGCACTCTACCACGCAATTCCATTCGGTATAATTCTTTTTTATGTTCGCCACCGTACTTACGTTGTAGCGCCTCCATTATGTCATCATAACAATTTCTGTTCCTCACTGGCACGCTTTCAAGAACTACCGCTGCATTTCCTTTTAAGTCCAAAATCAATTCGATGGCTTTTTCTTCGTCTTTCCACATGTTTCTAATGGCAACCGTATCGAATTGGAACTTGAACACATTAAATGGTGTGGTGCCATCAAAACTAGGAGCCTTTATTTTACTCGATGGTTCTGAAATAACTCGCACCGGTCCGTCTTGGCATTGAAGATTATTAATTTTCATTTCCAGATCGAGAAATTTATTATCAACTTCTTGGGATTGTTTTTCTAGGCCGTTCTCTAATTCAGACGCCTTTTTGTCAAATTTGGATACTTGCATTTCAAGGTTATCTACTCTGCTGTTTATAACCACACAAAGTTCTTGAAGTTTCTCGTCTGTAGCTTTAGAAGTTTCTTGAAATTTCGCTTCCAGCTTCCCATTGTTGACCTGAACTTCAGCTAACAGCTTCTCGTTGTTTACTTTAGAAGTTTCATTTGTTTCTTTGAATTTTTCCATCATAGCAGCAAACATAGTGCTTAAATCCATGCTGCTTGTTGTTGCACGTGTAGAAACTTCCAATTCTTCTTTATACTCAAACTCGTAAGTTCCAATATCAATATCACGTCGCTTGAATTCATCTATGAGCCTCTTCTGCAATTCTGCTTTGTTACCTGCTGTTGGTAGCTCCAACTTATTCAATTCTTTCTTGAGTTGTTCAACTTTTAGTTCCTCAAACTTCATGCTTATTAATTTGCAATCCCACTTCTGACACCAATTGTTACGTTTTAACCTTTTCAAAACGTTTGGTTTATTTCCTTTAAATAAACCGGATACTTTTGATTGCAAATAAAATCCGTTTAGTAGTTTAAAAATTGTAACAACTCTTTATTTATTTAAATGTACAGCAACAGAACTAAATAGCCACTCAATGTTTTTATTATACACGTTTATAAATTCTCAGAAATACAGACACAATCTGCCACCAATTGTTACGTTTTAACCTTTTCAAAACGTTTGGTTTATTTCCTTTAAATAAACCGGATACTTTTGATTGCAAATAAAAGCCGCTTAGTAGTTTAAAAATTGTAACAACTCTTTATTTATTTAAATGTACAACAACAACAGAATTAAATAGCCACTCAATGTTTTTTTTTTATACACGTTTGTAAATTCTCAGAAATACAGACACAATTTATTATGTACACGAATTTACTTGAAAAAAACACAACACACTTTAAGGCAATCAGTTGATGTTTATTTGATAAACTGACTCACGACTGCAACCTCTGCCACTATTTATAACACTGCCATCTGCACTCCAGATTGTTCTTTAACCGTCAAAATTCGAATATTCTAGATCTTACTAATACATACGCCATCTGTGGTATACTTTCTACAATGTTCTTTAACTGAATATTCGAATTCGAATACAGCGTTGCCAACTTACGATCAAATCAACTGAAAGCTTTTATTTAATAATGCCCACAGATATGTTACAGTTTGCTATTACAGCACTGTTATTTGAAAGCATTATGCTACTTTTAAATCAGCCCTTAAAATCGTTATATTTGAATTCAAGTACAATTTCGTAACAATACATATTATCAACATGTTAATATAAAAATTATTATTATTAATGAAAATTATATTAATTGTCTCGAAATATTATTATGCTAGAGAGCCCGAATAAAGGGACAGAGTATTATTAATTATATTTATACTTTTTGTTTATTTTAAGTTAAACATGTATTTATATGAATTTCTTTCCAAATAAACATTAAAAAAAATTATACTGCTTCACAATTAATAAAATAAATTAGAATAAATTTATATATTATCAGCATTTTATGTCTAATTATCGGTTGTAAACTGTCATTATTTGTATCTATTGTTTCTTTCCAATATGTTGGCAATAGAATGTGATAAAAAAATTTAAAAAATATGATGTTGGAAAATCGACTTTTTGCCGCAAAATTTGGAAATTCTGCCATAGTGCATTGTAGAAAGATCAGGAGAGATGGCGTGTGTATAAATAGTGGCCATGGTTGCAGTCGTGAGTTTAGTTTATCAGATACGCTATTCGAATAAACATCAACTGAGTGCCTTAAAGTGTGCTTCATTTTCCAGTGAATTCGTGTATATTATAAAGTATGTCTGTATATCTGCGAATTTATAAACGTGTATAAAAACACTGAGCGACTATTTAATTCTGTTGTTGTTGTACATTTTATATAAATAAAGAGTTGTAACAATTTTTAAACTACTACACGACTTTTATTTGCAATCAAAAGTATCCGGTTTATTTAAAGGAAATAAACCAGCGTTTTAAAAAGGTTTAAACGTAACAATATGAAACTTATTTGGAGCGAAATTTGTGTAGATACCTACATATGAATTAAACACTTATCGCGGATAAAGTCCAATTTCAGGAGGACATTTGTATGGCGGCTATGTGAAATAATGGAACGATTTCAGCCAGTTTCAATAGGCTTCGTCTTCGAGTCGAAAAAAGTCGGAGTTAACAAAAAGTTGGACTTTTCACCGATTAAATTAAGTTCTGAGCCACCGTGCGACGATAATGATGTAATTGTGTTTCGACAATGACTTGACGCATTGTCGAAACACAATTACATCCAGAAAAACTCAATGTTTGGTGCGCTTTATTGCCCGGTGGAATCATTTGTATATTTTTTTTTTTTTTTTTTAACGTTTTATTGATTTATTGAATCTGTCTATTTTGACCTTACAATAAGTATTTAAATCTTATAACTAAAATTAAAACTATTTGCTCTTCAGCAAGAGAGCCATTATGGTAAACTGTCACTCATCTTAGCGGGGTGGTAGATCTGCTCTACGGAGCCTGGATCGGGTTTGGGTCTGCACAAGTTGTCTTGCAAGGGAATTGGGATGGTTTCGCAGCTTCACAATATATTTCTCACGGACTTTCTCGAACTCTTCCTTTACCAATGTCACTTCTAAGTCTCTGTGGATGTTTTCATTTCTTATGTACCATGGTGCTCCCGTCATGGTCCTAAGAATTTTAGATTGGGCCCTCTGTATAAGATCAATACTGGTGTTGCTAGCCATTCCCCATAATTGAATTCCATATGTCCAAATTGGTTTTAAAACGGTCTTATACAGGATGACTTTATATTCAAGGCTTAATTTTGATTGGTCACTGATTAACCAATGAAAGCTAGAGGCTTTTAACTTCATGTGAAGTCTCTTGGTTTCTATGTGTCGGCGCCAAGTAAGCCGTCTATCTAGATGAATACCAAGGTAGGTGACATAATCAGACTGCGGTATATTAACGTTGTTGAGTGTGACAGGTGGGCAATTTCCTCTCCTTAGAGCGAACGTAACATGTTTACTTTTCAGCTCATTTACCTTTATTCGCCAGTTTTTCAACCATGACTCCACACGTACGAGGTAATTCTGTAGTTGACTAGATGCCATGAGTGGGTTTTCGTCTGAGCTAATAATGGCGGTATCATCAGCAAATGTTGAAATTGTTAGTTTATCGCACGTAGGGAGGTCGGAGGTGTAAATCAAATATAGCGTAGGTCCTAGTACACTTCCCTGTGGAACGCCAGCTCCAATCTTGCATTCTCTCGTCACATAATCATTGTACTTAACTCTGAAAAGTCTATTCGATAAATAAGACTCCAGCAATTTATGAGTACATAGTGGTAGTAAACATTTGATTTTATGTATTAGACCCTTATGCCATACCTTGTCAAAAGCCTGAGCAACGTCTAAAAAGATGGCAGAACAATATTTCTTTAATTCAAAAGATTTTCGAATCTCTCCAGTTAAACGATTGACCTGTTCAATGGTGCCATGATGTTCACGGAAACCAAATTGGTGTACTGGGATAATGTTTCCATCATTCAAAAAAGGTATTATCTTTTCCTGGAATATTTTTTCGAATAACTTCGACAAACAAGGGAGTAGGCTAATAGGTCTATAAGAAGATGGCAGGGTTAAATCTTTACCCGGTTTAGGTATCATTATTATTTGAGAAATTTTCCAATTTTTTGGATAAATTCCTAGTTTCAAGATCGCATTAAACAATATAGATAGCACAATTATTGCCACATGTGGTAGGTTCTTAATCATTGATGGCGTTATTAAATCATATCCCGGTGATTTTTTCAAGTCTAATTTATTTTTAATTACTCTATTAACATCCTCAGGACTAATATCGAATTGGGCTGCATTAGCCATTGTTGAAGCTGGCAGTTCTTCTAGTTCAAACTCATTTGCAGTGGAGTTGGGCTGAAATACTTCACTTAAATGTTCAGCAAATACTGAGGCTTTTTCTATAGCACTTCGTGCCCAGGTTCCGTCAGCTTTTCTTAAAGCGCTTTGTGCCTCTACCGGTGGCTTAATGTTCCTCGTTGCCTTCCAAAGAGAGAAATTTGTGTATTTTGTACTCGTCAAACTTTTAATATATTTTTCGTTTATGCGATCCTCCTCCAAATGAAGGGCTCTTTTCAGTTTTCGTACTGCTGCGGACAGCCTCTGCTTTGCAGCAGGTGATCTATTATGTTGCCATTCTCTTCTGAGTCTTCTCTTTTCGAGAAGAAGTCTTTCAATATCCGAACTTGAAATAGGCGTATTAGTTTTTGGAGGGATCTGGCACCTAGAGTGTTCCAGAGCCGAAACAATCAGTGACGTGAAGTCATTAACGGTCCTATCTATGTCTTCCTCACACTGTAAATTAGGATTTGTGTGGATATGACTGCTGATATATTTCCTATATTTTAGCCAATTTGTCTTAAAATACAAAGAGTCCTTAGGAAATCTTGGGGTGTTGGGTCTCTCACAATAATTAATAATTACAGGAGAGTGGTCAGAAGATAGATCATAGGATATTTCTGTGGATATTGCATTCCGAATAATATTTCTGCATATGGCGAAGTCTATTAGATCAGGAATTTTCCTAGGATCAGTTGGCCAATAAGTTGGGTGTCCAGGAGACACAAAATCTAAGCAATTTTTGCGATCAACTAGAGCTTTATACAGCTGTCTACCTCTGGGATTTACCAATCGCGAACCCCAATATGTATGTTTGGCATTGTAGTCTCCACATGCCAGAAACCGATCTCCTAGTGTTATAAAGAATTCTTCAAATTTTTCCTTGGTCATCGAAAAACGTGGTGGGCAATATATAGAGCTCAGAGTCAGGTCTCCAGCTGGGTATTCAAGGCGAATAGATGTTGCTTGCATATAATCCTTTGAAAACGCTTCTAGGGCATAGTGTCTCAATCGGTTTCTAATTATGATACCGGTACCGCCATGTGCCTTACCATCCGGATGGTTTGTGTAATAAAATGAGTATCCTGATATATTAAAGTTATATCTATTTGTAAGATGTGTCTCCGAAATTAACATCACATCGATGCTTTTATTTAACATAAAATGGGAAATTTCCGATTTGTGCTGGTTTAAACCATTTGCATTCCAGAAACATATCTTCAAAAAATTCATTTTCTTGTTAATAGAATTTGAATCATTTGGTTCTGTGCTCTCAGAAGCTCTTGTATTGTGTTTTGCATGGATGACATGAAGTTAGTCATATTTTGATTAAGAGAGGAAATATTCTCAGTAAGTGTTTGCATAAGGTTTTCCAACCCTCCCATATTTTGGGGGACTTTTGGCTTTTGATAACCCGTTTTTAAAATACTGGCGTATGAGCTGGCTCCAGCATTAATTGTAGCTCCCTGGCCATTTTCCTGTGATACTGGATGAGCCGCATTTATTTTATCATTTGAAAAATCTACTCCAGAGCTTAGTGGTCTAGATGTAGATACCGAATTTGTAGGTGTTGATTCAACTATTTCACCTCTCAACAGCTTTTGCCTCTCTCTTAATCTTTTTAGTAACTCCTTGTAGACCGGGCATCCGCGATAATTAGCGGAATGATCTCCACCGCAGTTACCACATTTCCTACTGAGACCATTCTCAACTATATCACATTGTGACGAAGAGTGCAGGCCTCCGCATGCAACACATACTGTGCGTAGGGTACAATAATTACGTGTATGTCCAAATTCCTGACAATTACTACACTGAACTGGACGATTACGCTTAAGAGGTTCCTCTATATTTACTCTACGATTCAACAAATATCTTAGAGTGTATATAGGGTGAGTTTCATTATTTTTTAATTTCCTATCATCAGGCTCTAACTCAACCCTAAACATTGGCTGAGGAACCTTGTCTCTATTAAAGATATTGACTACATTCTTTGTCTGATAGCCCAATTCTTCCAGGGCCTCCTTGATTTCGTTTGTATCTACACTGGACTCTATACCTTTTATGACCACTATCAAGCCCTTGCAACTCTTAAGTTGATATGTATAAAAGTTTTTCTTACTGTCATTTAGGTGTTGAGAAATTTTTCTATAACAATCCTCAGTGTATACAACTATTTTTGTCTCTTGCACACCTCCTTTTCTTATTGGAACAATATGAAAATTATTTTTTCCAATGAGTTCAATAAATGATTTCACTAAGCTATTAGAGCTAGTTTCACGAAGGAATATTGGTGGTGGTTTTAACGGTTTACGGATGGATTTATCATCATTTTTTTGACGATTAGAATCTTCCTCACTCAAGAGAGCAAAACGGTTACTTTTCAAGGGGTTATCAGTAATTTTTTGCTTCTTCTCAGAAGGCAGACTTTTCTGGGGACTTAAATTTCGCTTATTAATTCTTATATATCTAAGCATACCTGTTTGAACTGGAGATTTAGTTTTACTTATCTTATTTCCAACCTTAGGTATAGCACCACTTGATGTTCCATTATCTTCCATCACGGTATTTTCAGTGTTAAATACATTAAAACTCTCACTAGGTGTTGTTAGTGGATTATCATAAGCTTGTGTATTTATCATTGTCGACTCTGTTATATCTACTGCAGTATTTGTTGTTGTACCAGAACACTTTTTATTTTCTTTTATGCTTTGTTCTAAACAAGCATTACTAGGTGATGATGTGTGTGCAATATTGTTCTCATGTATTTGTATCACGGGGGAACAAGAGCGCGCTCTCTCAATCGGTTTGGCGGTTAAATAATTTTTGTTAAAGTCTGGATCTCTTATATTTTTGTTAGCACTTCTATTTTCACCCTCCCCGTTCAAAAATATGTAGGCATTTCTACCGTTTAAACTGAGTCTACTCTCATTATGAGAGTTCATATGCTCACAGTAATTTAACGAAATTTGAAAAAAGAAAATAAACAAAGCACTTTTAAACAAATTTCTATTTTTTTTGTTATATTGTATATTTTTTTTGTTTGTTTATATTAAACACTTAGAGAAATATATTTTTTTTTTTTGCGTCCAATCGCTAAATTTTTCCTTTTTATTTAAATTTTCACTGAAACCACTTAAATCGCGGAGCGAATAAAAAACACGTCTGCTTCTCATAAGAATTGCAGATGTATATGTCTTTACAAATAACGTTACAGTCACCGGTTAGCGGTATAGAGACATGCTAACTAACTTGTTCGTGCCTCAACGAAAACGAATTTCAAGAAATGGAAATGTTAACTGTGATTTGACGCCATTAGATTATTATCTCTGGGGATATGTAAAGTCCTAGGTCTATGCATATAAACCCGAAATGATCGAACCTGATTAATTGTTCTAGCTGCGGCGACCACATGACCGAAATCATATTTAAACATTAATGCCATTAAATTATCTAATAAATAAAGCCAAAGGGAAGTATATTCAAAACGTTTTTTTTCAGTTTTTAAAATGTAAGTAGGACGTATGTATTTTATATACCCTACACCACGGTACTTACTTGTTTAATACATATTAATTAATTACTTACTCTTTCCACTAACTGATTTCCACTTCCATATACTGCAAGCATTGACATAAATTGTGGGTTTTTTGTGAAGTCTGTCATTGGTTGATTTAAAGCGTTTTGTATAGGTATGTTAGATGTTGTTGAAGCTAAAGCCTTCGATGTATTTGCCCGAAACTTAGGACGAGTGTAGAGACCTGGTATATGTATAGTACGCGAAGTCTGAAAATACAAAATAATATAAAAATGTGAAATTCACATCTGCCCTGTAGGCCAAAATTGTATATGAATATAAATCAAACAATGAAAAGTGATTTGATAAATACGGGAAATATCAGAAAATAATTATTTCAGTTCCTTACCAGATTTCAATCTCTGGTAAGGAACTGAAATAATTATTTTCCCGTTGTTAATATAAAAATGTTTCGCAAATTTTTCAAAATTGATCTCAAAAATTTCGTATTTATAAACTTTGTTCCATAAATGTATTTCATATGTCTTCCACAATAAGAACAGAGTACTGCTTTTGCGAAATTATTTCGCATATATTTCATTCCAAATATTTTATATGTAGTTTGACAGCATTGTGCACGAAATTTTGAACTGAGTACTTAGTTTAAAACGATTTTTCGGTCATCAATATTTTTTACAATAGTTGCTGAAATAATTCGTAATTTTGTCCTTAGGTTAGGTTAGGTTACGTGGGTTGCTCGCAAGTTAGCGAGTTCACTCGGAGGCCTTGCGGCCCATTGTGGTACCCTTAGAAGTACTATTCCATTATGCTGAAAATGTTATACATAAAGTGAGAATAGTTTCCCTCCCTAGTTTCGTCTATTATGTGATTTCTGTGGTCCCTATGGGAACCAGCCGGTACTTCTAATAAACCCAATCATATTCACTAGTGACACATCTCTGAGACAGTCCAGATCATGGAAAAGAGCTCTACCAAGATGTAGTAGTCTATGCTCTTGTAAGGCTGGGCATTCACATAGAAGGTGCTGTACCGATTCCTCCTCCTCTTCATCTAAACAACTTCTACAATAGCCATAACGTGGGTAACCCATGCGTTCCGACATATGTCCAATCATGCAGTGCCCAGTAATTATACCCGTGAGAAGTCTAATCGAATTCCTACTAAGAGACAAAAGAGTCCTAGTTCTATCCTCTGTCAGATTGGGCCAGAGCATTCTGGATATTCTACAAGTGATGATATTTGACCACCTGAGTTCCGTCTCGCTCAAAGCCCATTCATATATCAATTTTGATACTGTCACCAAGGGAGTGTGAATATCCCTTTGCGCAAGAGATACGTCCAGGGACGACCCGTTGGTTGCGCACTCATCAGATACTTCATTTCCCCGGATGCCCGCATGTCCTGGAACCCATATCAACTCCACGTGATGTTGTGTCAGTTGTGCCAGTGATTTGATACAATTGAGAAGACATTTCGACCTAATCACGTTGGAGTTAAGAGCCTTGATTGATGTCAGGCTGTCCAAGTAGATATGTATGGTCGAATTTTCGAGATTCAGTTCCCGGATTCTTCTCGCGGCTGTATCAATAGCATAAATCTCTGCCTGGAAAACCGTGCAGGTATCGGGTAATCGAAGAGACATCAAAAGGTCCAGCTCATCTGAGAAGATTCCCGAGCCCGTGCCTCTTTCTGTCTTTGAACCATCAGTATAGATTGAGATCACGTCATCTCTTAGGACAGAGTTCGCGGCCCAATCATCCCTTGTCGGTATTCTGATCCTAAATGTTCTATCAAAATTCGGTGTGGGTATTATATAATCCGTTTCCCGCCCTATGATTGGCCTGCCTATCTTTTGTAGGATGGTGCCATGACAAATACGATCATGCTTCAGTCCGCTCGACTGTTTGAGTCGTAGAGCAGACTTAGCAGAAATGCATTTGATATATATATCAAGGGGAGTTATGTTTAGCATCGTCTCTAGACTGGCCTGAGGTGTGGAATTCATAGAGCCAGTAATTGCAAGACATGCTAATCTTTGTACCTTGTTTAGAATAGAGAGGTGAGTCTTAGTGTCCACCACTCTCCACCAAACAAGAGCCCCATAGGTCAAAATAGGTCTTATGACCGCGGTGTACATCCAGTGTACAATGTATGGTTTAAGACCCCATCTCTTCCCAAAGGTTTTCTTGCATATATAGAAGGCACATAATGCCTTCTTCATTCGACTTTCAGCATTACGTTTCCACGAGAGCTTAGAGTCCAAAATTACGCCAAGATATTTGGCTTCGCTTGAAATCTTCAGAAAAGTACCATCCAGTCGTGGAGGTTTAAATTCTGGAGTTTTATATCTCCTGGTGAAAAGAACCAGTTCGGTCTTGGCAGGGTTAACACCCAAACCGTTTTCCTTGGCCCATGATAGCAGAACGCTGAGCGCTGATTCCATGAGTTCACTTATTGTGGGAAGAAACTTCCCTTGAATAAGAAGCACAACGTCGTCAGCATATGCGACTACTTTGGTACCTATCCTACTGAGCCTGAAAAGGATTTTATTTACGACAAGATTCCACAGAAGTGGAAAGATGACCCCACCTTGTGGTGTGCCTCTTGTCACAACTTTCCTTGTCCTACCAATACCCATATTAGAGTTAATGGCCCTGCTCCTAAGCATATTTTCTGTCCAATTCCTTATCCGCTGATGAACACATAAGTCACCCAGTGCATCAACTATTGCGGATATGTTCACATTATTAAACGCACCCTCTATATCCAAGAAAGATGCCATAACATATTCCTTCTTGTCAAGTGTCCCCTCTATAGTTCCGACAACGTCATGCAAGGCTGTCTCCACCGACCTTTTGACCTTACTATGTGAAAAAAAAATTTGAAATTTCTTCGTTAGAATGAACTAAAAGTACTTTTATGAGGCCAAAAAAGTACAATAAGACTCCGATTTACGTCATTGATTAGACCTGAGAAATGCAACGCAAATCGAATCACTTTTTTCCTCTTATTTGGTTCTATAATCAAAATGTTTGATCAACAAGTTGATAAAAGAGGTAAAGGAAAATAAAAGTAATTTATACATCAGAGAAACAAGCCGAATTAAAATGATCGGCGGCGGGGTATATTTTAGTCGGTCAAGCCCGACCATATAACTAAGTAAATGAGCAAAACATTTTTCTTTTCAAAAACATCAACAATTAATATTCGTGAGTGATTTTCGGAAGTGGGCCTTATAAGGATGCTATGACCAATTATGGCCCGATAGCCATGAAATTATATCATGTTATTTACATCTATATGAAAGTTATTTAAGTTGAATTTTGTGTGTATACCAAAATTTTTAAGAGATTTATGATCGTTAAAGATATATTTTAAATATATTGTGGGCCTTATATGGGAGCTATGACTAATTTTGGACCGATCGCCATGAAATTTGGAATTGTTATTTATGTCTATATGAAAGTTATTTGCACTTTTATGGAAAGAAATTTTTAAAAAAAATTATATTGTGCACATCTAGAGAAAATAATCTTTTAAACCATATATGTTTCATCAATATTGGTGGACAATAACATACTTAAAATAAATAACTTTCATATCTTATATATTTATGTATAAGATATGAAAGTTACTTAAAAATAAAAATTACACAAAAACTTGTATTTTTAACAAACTATAACCAATTGTAAGAACTCGGAGTGTAATTTTCCATTTAATTTTGAAATGAATACCCTTCTTTATATACATTTAAATATCAGATTTTATTCCATAACAAATACCTTGAGACCAATATTCAATTTCCCAGGTGGAATTATGCTTTTTTTGCAGTTTTATTTTTTGCCATTTTTAACGTTACAAATTCTTCTTCTAAAACAAACATTCACGTCTATTGATAACACATAATATAAAGGATTGCCAGTATAAAATGTCAAATAGCATATTGTTGAAATTTTACGACTTATCAGACTTAAAGTTCAATGTTTTCTTTCGATTTTAAAATAAACTCTTACATAAATTAAATAAAACAATTCAGTAAATACGAAAACTAAAACGAAAAAAAAATCCCAAAAATCCTCAAAACATACAATATTTCCCCAACTGTTCCCCATATCCCCAAACCAAATAATTTATCCCCATTTACAAAATAAAATCCCCAATAGGGGAAAAATTCCCTAATCTGACAACACTGGTTACAAACATCTGTACAAACGCATAATACCCTCCCCACTATGGTGTAGTGTATAAATACGTATGTTTTTGATTCCATTAATAAATTTTTTAATACTTTGAAAATATCTCTAAACTTTTTCGAACAACATTTCTTGAAATGAAAATTTTCAGTTGCTGATAGAGAAACGACGAAGAGCCCAGCAAAAACTTCGCTTACAAAGCTACAAATAATGTCTTTTTTAATAACTTACATTTAAAGTAGTAAAGTAGTAAAACAAAATAAACAAACAAAACAAATAATCATTTACTTTTTTTTCAATTTGCCCATTTCTTTATTGCATGTTTATTTTTAGAAACACAGAAAATAATATTGTATTACTGTGTGAAAACCATTATTTGATGCACAATAAAATAACTAAGCAGTAGTGTAGTGAGTACAACAGCAGACTTACAAACGGATAGTTGAGACCATATTACTGTAAATCTAAATGGCTGTGAGGATCAAATTATTATTAAAGTAAAACTATATTGTGATGGTTGTGACTTTAGTGGATCTGCGAAGAATATTTCGATGTGTTACAAACATAATGACAAATTCAATAACACAGGGGAACAAAATTGACATTTTCGTTTGGTGTAGCGAAAAAAGTAATTGATATATGGGGCATTTAATTTTTGAAACTATCTTTTTTTTTTTTTGGACAGCTCTTGTTTTTAAAATATCGCGTGGTTATTCTGTACTTTTTATCTTATTAGTTGAATATTTCATAAATGGAGACTAAAATTAAAAAAGCATATTTGCACTGTTATTCTACACAAAATTATCTTTTCTTAGACATCAATTTTGTTTGTCTAAATTCCAGGATATATTGCTGATATCGCACAGATATTGAAAATTAATTTTTTCTCATTTTCATCTTTATAAGTTTTACCTATGGTAAAAGGGTTCAAAATTTTTTCACGATATACAATGAAAACATATCAATAAACTAGTTTAAATAAAATTGAAAATTCGCTGAAAATATACTAAAATATTTGGCAAATAACTCAAAGTTTTACAATATTTTTCATATTTTTTTCGTTTTAAAAACATTATACAAATGTTAATAACATTAATGCTTAACACCTACATAATTATACTTAAACTAAAGATTTATTTTTGTAGATTAGCGTGATCATAAAATATCTCCGAATTTTTTTTAAATTATAAGAAAAAACTACTTATACTATCAATATTTCTGTTAGCTGAACTATGTTCACCGTAATGCCTTGAATATGTAGTGTTAAATTTTTATTTAGAATTTTCGGAATACATTTTATTAAGGATAAAGCTAAAAGAGTCAAATTTCAGAAACATATGTTTACGTAGACCAGTTTCATGCTATAAAAATTTCATATTCTAAGCTACATTATCCAAAATTTTGAAGAAGAACTTCCAAAAATACGGTATTCAATAATAATATAAAAACCGCAATATTTCGAAATGTTAAAAGCTGGCTGGAAAAAACAAGTATAACAATGAGGGTGAGGGTTCATCAACTTGTACAAAACGTAGTTCAAATCTCGGGCACCAAAATGTCCGTTCCGCAGTGTAATTAGTAACAACATTATTATTTTATATGATAAACTCATTTAGGGGTGCCAAACATACTGTTTATAACAGTACATGTACTGATTTTTTTCAATTGTACTGTTTTATTAACAACACCCAAATGTGTACTATTTTTCACACTTTGTACTCTTTTTTGTACTGATTTTTTTATTTTTTTGTGAAATGGATACATAAAAAGTGTTTTTTTTTGAGCTTAAAATAACCATTGTGTCATATCATTAATAAAGCATTTAAAAATGGATTGAAATTGTTAAAATCGATATAGAGAATATTGTAATCAAGGTTTATAATGAATTTAGCTCATCAAGAAAGAAGACTTCAAATCTAAAAGAAATATTCGAGTTGTTTGACCTAGAATGGATCGAAATGCTTCGTCAAGTGCCGACACGATGGTTCAGTTTAACTATTTCTCAAGAACTATCTAGCCATCAAAACGTATTTGATTTCTCAAGCTAATTGTTCAGCAGTTTTAAAACAATTTTTTGAACTTGAGACTTCTGAAGCATTATTGTCATCAATTAAGAAATTAGAACAGGACAATTTAATAATTAGCGACGTTTACCAAATAGTCAAAACAGAGTTTGTTATAGCTTGGACGCAATTGTTAAAAAACTGTAAGCAAAGCATTTTTTAGGTGCTTTTGCTAATTTCAAGCAAGCAATACAAACACTGGTTAAAATGCTTCGTTAAAATAATCATGGTTACATAGACGTAACTGTTTCCTTATTTAAAAAACGAGCTGCAGCACTTATATATAAAAAATAAAAAATTTGAAAAACTGAGTATTTTCAACATAAATTCAAACATTTTATTTCAAGATTTTACTGAAGTTTTTAATGTGTGTTCAATTAAAAATATACAAACAGAAAAAACTATTGACCAAAAATTGAAAGACTTTTTAAACAGTGCACAGTGGTTTCCCTTATATGACAAGCGGTCAATAATCAATATCTCCAAAACTAAAAAAGCTAGGGTCTTCAAAATTTGTCACCTCATAGCATGCCCGCAGAACTTAAAGTTTGCAAATTTTTAAGAAAAAATATTAACAACTGTAACCACAGTAGCCCTTTGATCTTTCAAGGGTTAATTGGCTTTTAGATTTGTTTTATGAATTTTTGAAACAATTTAAGTAAATTTTTATTCCATTTTAATTCATTTGAAAAAAAAAACTAAATTAAAAAGTTATACAAAGTTATATAATGCAATATGAGGTATTACTAAGTAATATAAGGTAGTAAGGTAAAATAAGACATTAATATACATATATCAATTATTAATCAAATTTAAAACTCCTTGACTTAAACTACTTGTTTTCTTTGTTGGTAAGTTTGTCCTCCAGAAATAAATGGATCTGAACTTAAAACAGGCTATTTAAAAGTTCTGTATTTGTAGCATTGCACGACATTTTTCAGGTATGTTGCAATCTAAACTGTTTTATATGCTTATTTTTCGCTTCAGCTGCTTCCTACGATAATTCACCTATTGACACTACTACATGCTTGCTTACCTCAGCTCCATGGATCAGATTTTTATGTACCGATTCAAAAATAAGACGGTGCACAGAGGAATTTTGGTGTCAAAAAGTCAATTTTTCAAACACTTAATTTCAACAATCAAATGATGCAATTATGTAGAGAAATGTTTATAGATAAAATGTACACTTATAGTTTTAAGAAAAAATTTATTTTATTTTTAGAAAATTGAACTAAGGTCCATGCAAGGGTGTTAAGCAAAAATTTACTTATATTTTCACGCAATTCAGTGGTATAATTTTCCTAATAATACCATTTACCTTTAACATATTTGAAAAATATAACATTTCAACATCAATAAAAAAAATTATGGGGAAACCATAAACCGTTAAGAAGATATGCCCAAATCTATAAGACTCTTATTACACTGTGCATGAAATTGACACTTTTTTTCTGTCAAGAGGGGCACCCAGCGGATTAAACTAATTCGACTATGCTGAATTCAGTGGTGCTAACCGTTTTTTTAGGTTAGCTCGTATTTTCGAGATATACCGTTATTTCGAAAATGGAGGAGGTTGCACAATATATATTCGCGTAACTCAAAAAAGGTTTAGTTTATTGAATAAACTAAAAAAATAGAAAATCCGCGTTTAAGCCAGACTTAACATTTTTTTAATCTGCGCAGTCGTTTTAGAAATATAATTTTTTTAGCAAAAAAAAAAATATTTTTTTAGGAAAATTTCGAAATTTTTGTTTTTTAAAACGGCATAAAAAATTGGAAAATGCACATAGAAAGCAAAGTTCCAAACAAAACAAGACCTAAACGATTAAAATCTGTCCACAACTTTTGAGTTTATTCATTTGATTTATTTTTTATTTTATTTTTTGCCACTATACCAGTGTTCGAGTCTGGCTGTTACTTGTGAAACCCCTCGCCATGTTCATCAGATTCGGCTGGTGATTGTTAATTATATAAGTAAATACACATTTAATTTTTGTGTATTTTCCGCAACTTTTCAGGTGCGACCTTTATTTTTTAATTAAGAAACTTAACTAAACTATTTATTTTAACATTCTTCAAATTAAAATTAATTACTGCTAAATAAGCAATTTTAGTTTTGCATTTTTAAAGTGAAATTAATAATTGCCAAATAATCGAATTTTTTTATTAGTATTTATCACATAATAAATGCTTCTTTAATATTGACACTGCAGTTTTATTATTTTGTAAAAAAACAAATAGGTTAAGGAACGTAACTTGATACTTATTTTGCAAAGACAACCCAACAAATATTTTTGTGGTTAATACCGTCCCCGATCGTAATATTTCAAAAGTAATTGTAATCTTTATTTGCAACAGTTATCGTAACATTTTGGTATTGCAACAGGTAAGTTCCAATAAAGGTACGTGGTTCATTGTTAATATAAACAGTGCCATTATGTTGATTTAACAGGATTAATCCCGGAGCAATTTCTTCAATAGTGGGTATATGGTTGTTGTTGGTTGCTGTATTACCGCGCAATAAATTTGTTACGCAAGTGTCATTATTTTTAATTCTGTAAGTTGAATTATTACACATTAATACATCTTTATAGGATATTTTATTAACAAATTTTCCAGATTTTGTAGGTCTTATCAGTACTTTAGAACAAAATTGTTTATCAGTTGTTGGAATGCTTACAATATAGATTAAAGAATTATTATTAGAAGCTATCTTAGCTTCGGAAAGTTCAAAAGCTTCTTCTAGGTTTATAAATGGAATTGAATCCTTTTCAAAAATATATTTTACAATGTTTACTTCTTTATTAGATAAGATGAATGAATTTACAATTCCTACTTTAGCCCAATGAATGGCATTCTGAATGTTTAACAATTCTTCTTTTAATAAATCTATTTTATACTTAAGAGTAGTTACAAAAGTTGCTTTGGGAATTTCATGGGATTTGAAAAATTTAACAATTTGGTTAGTAGTTTTAGCAATATCATTTATATTATCCATAGTTAATCTATTTATAACTACCTGTTATTATTATTTTCGAGTGCATTATTAATTTTTTGTTCTATTATCTGGAAATCAGCATGGTCTGGATTACCAGCGATCCATTTCCAGGCTGATCCTATAAAATCTAAGGATCTTTTAATTCTAGGTTTAATTCTATTTAGGTGATTTTGGAGTTGATTTGCTTCGTGGGATAGGAATGGGTACAAAGGATGGGATTGGGAGACATTGTAGTTCAAAGTCTGATGTATTTTGTTGATCAGATTTTGTAAGTTATCCGGCTCGATCACATGGATTAGTTTGAAAGTTCCGGTCTGTACCTTGGCATAACCAGTATTAATAGGGATAATTTGGGAGTTGGAATAGTCAAGGATTTTTATTTCCGCATTTACCATAGTAAGCACGATCCTACAAGAGATAAAAATTATTAATTCCTTATGTTATTTTTATGCACGACTCGACCCGATTCTGTAAGAATTGTGGTCTTCCGATTCTCTTTGACATTTTCTTCGGTATAATTTTTACTTAGTTTAGTCCCTAACCTTTTATTAATTTTGACGTAAACCTTCTGACCTACTTCATAATTCTTTGGGGGTATTTTTGTTTTATTGTGGAATTCTATGTCTTTTGCCTGTTTCTTTTTATTCTCTCAATAATTTCCAATCTATCCTTTTCGAGTTTTTCAGGATCGTCAGACTTGTGCCTACCTAAAAACGCATCCACTGGTTTCCTAAGAGTGGTGGAATGCACGGAGTTATTATATTCGTACACAGACTTATGAAGAAGTTCTGAAAAAGAAGTATGAAAATTCTCTGCCTTAAGACACCTCATTACTTCCGTCAATGTTGAATGAAATCTTTCAATTTGCGCATTGACAGTACTAGCGTACGGGGGTATCTTGAAAATTTTTACGTTATATTGATTTTCTAACATGAAAGTTATTGCCATGGAATTAAGTGATTTTTCGTTGTCCATTACGACTATTTCGGGCATGCCAAAAGAATTTCTCTTAACGGTTCCTTTAGATCTTCTGTCGCTCTGGATTTTAACAATCTAACCTGAGCATATTTTGATAATTTATCTGTCAAGACTGTTTTTTCTCTGTTATGAAGATATCGATATGAACGATTTGTCCTGGATATTGGGGAATCGGTGTATCTTGTAGTTCAATATTGTTAGGGTGACGGTCATATTTGTTTTCCCTGCAAACTTTGCATAGCTTTGTCAATCGCTTTATTTTCGCATGCATTTGTGGAAAGTAGTACCTAGTTATAATTTGAGCTTTGTTCTCGTAAATATTTCTATGAGCTCTTTCGTGCTCCTTAATAATTTCATTTTCCTGATCTTCTTCATTCACTAGGTCCTTAATCATAATTCTGGTATATTTAACTCTGTACTGACTAAATTTTTCTCTGAAAAATTTCCTGAATTTTACCGAGGATATCATCAGTAGTTTTGATACAATTTGTAACCGAAGGATTCAGATATTTTTTTAAAATGGAGGTCAAGTTTTCTGTCGATAGAACTGGTTCCGATATTGTGTGCCTATGATATGTCGGGAAAATTATTTCAAATTTGTATGAGGGTGTTTCTAATGAAGTTAATATAATTTGGTTTTTGAAAGCGTTAAGTGGTGCATCGGTATATTGAATCAAATTTTGTGACGAGCTTTCATCACTATGTAGCGTAGCAGTCATGGTGTTTATGTGCGATATCTCCTGGGGAATTCTGGATAAAGCGTCCGCGACAATATTTGTACTTCCAGGCTTATAAACATGTTGATAATTATAATCTTCTAAAAATGCTTTCCACCTTTTAAGTTTGAAATTTGAATTCTTATTATTCAAGGTGTAGGTTAAGGGCATATGGTCGGTAAAGATTTTTAGCTTTGTTGAACCGTAAAGGTAATTTCTGAGTGATTTCAGGGCCCACACTATTGCAAGTAATTCTTTTTCATTTGTTGCATAGTGCTCCTCTGATTTACTTAAAGTTCTAGATAGAAAAATTATAGGTCTATCCTCTTGCGACAATACTGAGCGTAATTAGACGCATCCGTAGTCAAATGGAATTCTTTATTAAAATTCGGATAAGCTAGTAGGAAATCTTCAGACATAAGTGCATTTTTTAATTTATTAAAAGAATTTATTGCTTCTTCGTCAAGGTCTAATTTTATATTTTTAGAGGAATGTTTGGATACTCGTCCCTTCTCCCCTCTCAAAAGCACAGTCAGGGGCTTTGCTAATTTTGCGTAGTCCCTGACGAAGCGTCTGTAGAAGTTTGAAAGTCCCAGAAAGGATCTAAGATCTCTAAGAGTTTTTGGGACGGGGAAGTCTTTTATTGACTTCACTCTCTCTGGATTAGTTTTAATACCTTTGTTAGATACTATAAATCCCAAAAAAACTTCTGTTTTAAGAAAGTCACATTTGTCTAACTGAACTTTTAGGTTCACATTTTCTAGAGTTTCCAATACGGTTTGAAGATTCCTTAAATGTGTTTCCTCATCCTCTGCAAAGATGATTATATCATCAATGTAGACAAAACAGATCTTGCCTATATGTTCCCGTAAAACATCGTCTAAGGCTCTTTGAAAAATTGATGGAGCATTTCTCAGCCCAAAGGGTAGTCTTGTGAACTCATATTTTCCATTGTTCACGGAGAGCGCGGTTTTTTTCATATCACTTTATTTTAAAGGAATTTGGTGAAACCCGCTTTTTAAATCAATTACAGAAAACCATTTACTTTTTGATAACTGAGGTAAAATGTCATTTATATAGGATTCTAATAATGGTAGAAGAAAAACTTTAATTTGTTTTGTGTTATTGTTAAACAGTTGTATAAATGTATGGTGTGTTATATCAGTAGTTGCACCAATTGACTTTGCAAAGAAACTTTTTTCATTCTGGATTGGGTTTTTAACCAAAGATTGATGAACATAACTCTTTGTAGATCCAGTATCGATAAGAAATTTTAAAATTTTCCCCGTACTCGTCCTACACTCGAAATAGGGAAAGGACGGATTTTTTAGTCTAAAAAATTAATATCAATAAGGTCTTCTACAACTTCTTCCTTTTCAATATTACCGTGAGCAGTATCATATTGGTTATTTAGATACTCGTCAAATTCAACCAGGTCCTCTTGAACTTCGTAACTTTCGATCTGTTCTTGATATTCCTGTTGATTCACTCCTTCTTCTGTGTCTATATGAAAGTTTCTTTGAAGTTTGTTTGGCTGTTGTGCGTTATAAGTTGGGTTAGGTCTTTTTCCAAAAAACTTGTAATTTTGGGCGGGTCTATTCATGTAGTTGACATTTCTAGACCTAATGGATTGATCAATATCCATCGGCTCTGGCCGCTGTTGGTCTTGGGGGTTCAAATTGATGTGTTGTTGGAAATTGCCGTTGTGGCATTACGGTATAGGGAAATTGTTGTTGGAGTAGTGAGTGCCGTTGAGGCGTTGGGTTGTGAAAGTATCGTTGTTGGAACTGATTATGCTGTTGGGGCATTGAGTTATAAAAATATTCTTGCTGAGATTGTACACGATTAGGAACATAGTGGTATGATGTAAATCCCTGATTTCTGCGTGGAGGAACATTTGGTGTTGATTTATTTAATTTATTTGAAATTTGATGCGAGTTCGCATAATTTGTCCTGAATTGTTGGTTTTGTAGTTTAAGACATAATTGGAGTGCTTGGGGTAAGTCTTTAGGCTCTTTTATTGCTAAAAGTTTAGGAAGATCGCCTTGAAGTCCACGTATAAATGTGTCTAGGGCTTTATCCCTATAAGTTTGGGTTAATAAATCCATAGATTCACGTCCGATTTCCAAGCAAGGCAGTTTATTCATAATTAGGGATAAATGCGAATAGACTTCTTGATAGAAGTTTTGAATGCTGCTGTATTTTTGGATCAATGAAGTCATTTGGTACATTACGCTTGTCTGCGTAATGCAGAGTTAGGCATTTTGAAATACACTCCCAATTGAGAGAAGTATTGTAAGCCTCTAGAGCCGCGTCAGTACTTCCTATTATCTTATTCCTTATGGTGTTTAAAATACCGAAATATCTTGGTGTCCCTTTACAAGGTTCATATAATTTTAGTATACGTTCGACACTTTTTTCCAGGAATTATATTCTGAAGGGTTCCCAGAAAACTCGCGGAGGCTTCTAATAGCGTCCGGTATTTTAACTAAATCTGTAAGATTATCTCTAAACCTGTCTTCAATTTCCTGATCTATTCCTGAAATTTCTGAATTCGGATTTAAAATTCTACCAATTGCCTGTTCACAGATTCGAGTGATAACATTTATGTCTATGTTATTAGCGTTGCCTGCATTCGGTAAATTTTGGTTTGGATAGGATGGAGCTTGGGGAATTGGAGGTGGGATGTTTAGGATGGATGGTCTTATTAAATTATTTTCATTAGCCATATTATATTTTTTATTACCTTACTATCTCTAAAAATTTTTAATAAAGTTTCAAGATTTTTTTTTTAAACAGATTCTAAAATTGTTCTAATATTTTTTATTGTTAAGGTTACTTTATAAAATCTATTTCTATTCTTTTTTCTTCTTTTTAATTTATATTTAACAATCTGGAGGGTCCCATAGAAATCTCAGACCGTATCAAAAGTTTAAAAAGACACTTAAAAATAAAATATAAATTGATTTCTTTCACTTTTTATAAAATTAGTATTTATAAATTCTTCTTATTTTTTTTTAAAAAATCTGGAGGGTCCCGTAGGAATCGCAGACCTTATCAAAAGTTTAATAGGACACTTAAAATAAATTATTAATCTTTCACTTTTTAGTAAATATCATTATTTCCTTCAAAATTTGACTTAAAATTATTCTTTTTTTTAAAAAAAAAAATTAATCCTTTCAAAATTTGAATTAAAATTTTTAAATTATTTTTACGTACAATAAAATTTTTATTTTATTTATTTTTATTTGCAATTTGCTTTAAACTTTTAAATTATTTTCACTCTTTTATTCTTACACTTTTATTTTGATATCTTATTTCTACACTGTTTCTTCACTTAGCTTAACTTACATTAAGATGGACAGCGACATTCTGGAGCTGGTAGATGGTGTTAATCCTTTTCCTCTTAGTACTCGGTAGCCGGTCTACTCCAAGATCTCCAGTTCAAATTTAATTATTTGATGACGGTCTGTCCTTGCAGCCTATTGGGTGCTTCGAATTGTCCTTTGGGAATCCTTTATTTTTGCAGCCTATGGGGTGCCTTTGATTTTCCCTTTAGGATTTCGCGTTGGGCGCCAGTAAATACACTTTTAATTTTTGTGTGTTTTCCGCAACTTTTCAGGTGCAACCTTTATTTTTTAATTAAGAAACTTAACTAAACTATTTATTTTAACATTCTTCAAATTAAAATTAATTACTGCTAAATAAGCAATTTTAGTTTTGCATTTTTAAAGTGAAATTAATAATTGCCAAATAATCGAATTTTTGTATTAGTATTTACACATAATAAATGCTTCTTTAATATTGACACTGCAGTTTTATTATTTTGTAAAAAACAAATAGGTTAACGAACGTAACTTGATACTTATTTTGCAAAGACAACCCAACAAATGTTTTTGTGGTTAATATATATATATATATATGTATTTTATTGTGCGGACAAATCGATCTTGTAAAAAACTTACGTAACGTATTATGTTTTTATACCTTGAACACGTAGAATCATAGAAACATGTTTTTTTTTACAAAATATGGTCATAAAGGCCTTGACAGGTACGTTGATTAAAAAAATTACAATATAATCAGTTATATTAAAATATCTAAGATGGAGGCGTGTAACAAGTTTAATTACTTTTGTTATGTGTGTGGTAAATATACAATTATGCCAAGTCGCCGTAAAATCACTGTTGAAACAATTAACTTGTATGAAACATATTTTTCTTTAAGTGTTATATGTGGTAAAAGTTGGACACCATCAATAGTGTGTACATCGTGCATTAGCCATTTAAATAAGTGGAAAAAAAATGGAGACGCTATGCCATTTTGTGTTCCAATGATTTGGAGAGACCCCATACTCCATGTTGAAGTGTTATGCGTGTATAAATCATACAGCCGGTATGAACAGAAGAAAATGTGGTTCTATATCTTACACTGAAACAACATATGCTCAATTTCCGCAGCCACATTCTAATGAAATTCCTGTTCCGGATAACCAAATACCAACAGATGATATTACATCAATACTCCAAACTGTTCAAACCTGTGGAGTAGTTGCATGAATGTATCAACCGTCAAACATCACGATTCCATGCAATCATAATGAAATCACGCAAAATCGTCTGGCTATAATGGTACGGCGCCTAAAATTGTCTCAAAGACAGAGCATTATCTTGACTAAAGAGTTAAAACAAGCTAATATTTTAGCACAAGATGTCAAAATATTCGGGGCAATCAATCGCCATCGTCGATATACGACTTTGTTTTAGATCTATTGAGAATAATTCTCTCGCGTATTGTACTGACATCCGTGGCTTGGTTTTAACAATGCAAAATGAATATAATCCTGGAGATTGGCGCTTATTCATTGATTCGTCCAAAAGTAGCTTAAAAGCAGTTTTGTTACATGTCACTATTTTAAAAAACCCTATTCCGATAGCTCTAAGCACAAATACTAAAGAGACATACTCATCAATGAAAAAAATAATACAGTTAATTAAATATGAAGACCACAAGTGGAAAATATGCGCAGATTTAAAAGTGGTGGCTGTTTTAAGAGGCATGCAATTGGGCTATACTAAAAATATGTGCTTCATGTGCTTATGGAATACGCGTTTTAATGCCGACCAGTACAATACACGGGATTGGGCTTTACGTGAGGAAAGCAGATTGCATAGAAATAATATCATTGAATTACCACTTGTGCCAATGGAAAAGATTTTGCTTCCTCCACTCCACATCAAACTGGGTATTGTAAAAAATTGTATAAAAGCATTGAACGCAGATGGGATTGCTTTTACCGAATTGCGGCGAATTTTTCCACGATTAAGCGGTATGAAAGTAAAAGAAGGTATGAACTCCAACTACTTTATTAAATTAGATTTATATTTAATATCATAATGTTTCTATTTTACAGGAATTCTTAATGGACCGGACATCCGTCGTCTAATGAAGGACCAACAATTTGAAGTTGCATTGAATGAAATCGATCTATTGGCCTGGAATTGTGTGAAATCAGTAATAGAAAATGTTTTAGGAAATCATCAGTCTGAAAATTGGCGAATTTTAATTGTAAATATGCTAACCGCATTTAAAAACTTAAACGTCAGAATGTCATTGAAAATACATTTTTTGCATTTTCATGCAGAAAAATTTAAACTTTAATTAACAAGTATAGTTTTCTTTATCTATATACGTTTTAAATAGGTTTTTGCAAATTTTTCTTCTTCACTTCAAATAATAAAACATTCTGTACATACATATATGGGGCATTTCACGTCAAGTGAACCAACTTTTGAAATCGATGTCGATGTGATCGCGATGAAATTTGCACCAATGTTAGTTCTATTGGATAGTAATTCGGACACCATTTTTCAACAAGATCGGTCAAGAACTCTCTGAGTTATAGGAGGTCAAAATTTGACATTTTGGCCAAACAGGTGTTTTTTTTATCCATATAACTTATTACCTATTGTTCTTAACAAAATGTGTCCCAAATAGTTTAGATAGCTATTATAATATATTATATATGTGTGGTTATTATAAAAACTAATATTTTTCATCTTTTGAGAATATAATAAAAAGTTGTGGACAGATTTTAATCATTTGGGGGTTGTTTTATTTGGAACTTTTATTTGGTCTATGTGCATGGAAAAAATTAAGTACGTAGCTGCATTTTCCAATTTTGTATGCCGTTTTAAAAACAAAAATTTCGAAATATTCCCAAAAAATTATTTTTTTTTGCCAAAAAAAATTATATTTCTAAAACGACTGCGCAGATTAAAAAAATGTTAAGTCTGGCTTAAACGTAATTTAAATGCGGATTTTCGGTTTTTTCAGTTTATTCAATAAACTAAACCTTTTTTGAGTTACGCGAATATATGTTGTGCAACCTCCTCCATTTTCGAAATAACGGTATATCTCGAAAATACGAGCTAACCTAAAAAAACGGTTAGCACCAGTGAATTCAGCGTAGGCAAATTAGTTTAACCCACCGGGTGCCCCGCTTGACAGTTTTTTCAACTAGCATAGTGTTATTATTGTATTTTTGATTTTCCATGGAGAAAAAAAGAAAAAAAGTGGGGCTACACACTTTCCCCCAAGCTCTTTTTTTAATAAAATGAAAGGTGGGAGTATCTTGTTTCGATTAAAAAAAAAGAATAGTTTTCGGAACAGGATGAAAACTTAACATTTTTTGTCGAATAATAAACGAAATATCCAAAAAATTCTTATGCGTTCCTTTTTGGTTTCAATAAATGTATGTACCAAATTTCTAGACTTTTGCTTGGATATAAACAATTTTATGCGAAAAAATCAATTTGGATTGTATGGGCAGTGGGCGTGGACTTTTTTGATAAAATTTAATTATTTTTAATTTAGTCCATATAATTCTCGGTGCCAACAATTTCTACGACATCACCCTTATAATTTTTGCTCAAAAATTTATTGCATGGGCGGTATGCGGTGGGCATGGCCGATTTTAATAAAACTTAGCATACGTTCTTCTTTTGTTTCAGAAAATATATGTACCAAATTTCTAGACTTTTACTTGAATAGGAAAAATTTTATGCGAACAAATCTATTTGGATTGTATGGGCAGTGGGCGTTGGGCTTGTTCGATTTTGATAAAATTTTATTTGTTTCTCAGTTTGGTCCATATAATTATCTGTGCCAAATTTCAGCGCTCTACAACCACTCCTTATAATTTTTGCAAACAAATGTATGCAACAATCCCTCTGTGGGGCGGGTTAGTATATTACAGATTACACCCATCCGCAAATTTCCGGAACTAACTTCAGCACTTTTATTATCTTAAGAATCAGATTAATACAATGAAAAAGAAACCTATGGGGGAATCTTGGGGGAACACAACTAAAACTTTAAGTAAACATAATGAAGTTTTACCAAAAAGTAACAAACATATAGGTTAACTAAAACATTAATTTCACAAGAATTACAACACAAGTTAGTTTTTATTATTTTCTAAAGATAAAATAAATACCTTTAACTTCAAAATTTATTGAAAATAATTTAATTTTGCAGACTACAGCAATTGCAAGACCGTTTTGAAGTGCACTTTTGCTTTGAATTATTCTTCCAGCGTTCAGCTGCGCTTTGCAAA
Source organism: Calliphora vicina (assembly GCF_958450345.1). Taxonomy (NCBI): domain Eukaryota; kingdom Metazoa; phylum Arthropoda; class Insecta; order Diptera; family Calliphoridae; genus Calliphora; species Calliphora vicina. The sequence continues at coordinate 85,003,695 of NC_088781.1, read as the reverse complement.
TGAATATTTGCTCATGCTTTCAATTTTATTTTTAAAAAGTCCCGTTAGATTTCCAGTAAAAACCAGTTTGCTATTAAAAATATTGGATATTTAAGAGACATTTTTTTTGCATTTTGTCTAAATATTTTGTGATCGTTTTATTTATTTTTGGCCTATGGGCGGAACCACTGTGCAGTGGTAGTTTTCCTAATTTTGAAAAAAAATAACAATTTTATTTTTTCAATTCCCCTTTTGAAATGCCGCCATTGAAAGGATTTTCGGTCTGATGTTTTAATTTTGGAGAAAGTATTGATTGAAAACTTGAAAAGTAAATGGATTTGAAAATTTATGAAAACGGAAGACGGAAAGTATTGCCTTTTAAAACATCTAAAAAATGTAATAAGTATCTTTAAAAATTAAATTACAAAACTGTTTTGTACTATAAAAAGAAATAAATATAATATTATTACTTTAAGTATACGTATCGCACTTTATCTCAAAATTTAAAAATTTTCGGTAGAGGCAAAAAAGCTTTTTTTACTTAATACATTACAATGAAAGGATACAACTGTATTTTTTGGCTAAATTGTAGAGAAAATGATGTAAGATTTTTACAGTGGGTGAAAATTTAAAAATTTTGAGTTGACTCTCTTTAGATTAACCAGATACTATATGTAAAAATATTAATAACTAGTAAAAGGCATTTTACTAGTAAAAATATTTTAATATTTATTTTTGAAATAGATTTGAAAAAGCAATCATAATTATTGCTATGATCTCATTTTTTAATTAATTTTTTTATTAATACCTTAAAATGTTATGAATTTAATAAATTTTTATGTTTTTGTAAAAGCGTACTGTTTTTTCTTTAATTGTACTGGTTTTTTGAAAAAGCGTACTGTTTTTTCTTTAATTGTACTGGTTTTTTGACCTTGGTGTACTGTTTTCACGAATTCCAAATCTGGCTACCCTAAACTCATTGCTAAAACATAATAAATGAATTTCAACAAATTTGTTATTTAGTATGACAAATTCAATGCTAAAAATAATGTTGAGTATCAACAATTTTATGTAACAAAAATATTGTTTTTTGTGTCTTTTCAATTTACGAATTTAGTATTTAACGTGACAACTGATTTGTCATAATCAAAGTGTCAAAGTGACGACTGCAGCAATTCTCTAACCATTGCACAGTGGGGGAACTGAAAAAAAAGTGGAAATAAATCTGTAACTTCTAAATGGATGGGCCGATTTTAATAAAATTTCCCATGACTATAGGGGATGTGTTGATAAATTTAATTTATCAACAAGAGAGTGCCGAGCCACAATGCCGCAAAGTCCAATATCTGGATCGTAAGAAAAATTTATCTGGATTTTTAAAAAATAACTGGACAATTTAAAAATGCACTTATAGTTCAAAAGAGTTAAATTTAAGTTATGTTCGTTTTACAGAAATAAAAAAAAAATAATATAAAGAATAATGAAACGTTAAATTCAGTCCTATATACATATCGTCATCTAAAATGCAAAACACCGTATCATCAAAAAATTCGAAATTGATTTTATCATTATTATTATTATTTTATTTATTAATAGCAAATTAAATTTACATATCAATATTAGAAATTAGGAACTGGCTACTGAGGCCTTCGTCCTTACTTAATCATAAATTATTATATATGTACATACAATTAGGAATATTTACAAATTAATTATATATGTTTTAAAATATCATTCCTGATTTTATTATTGATTACGATTCACTACACCATATATATGTATTTAAATTTTAAACTTTTACTTTCAAAAATAACCAAAATTCAAACAACGTAACATCAAGTGCATGATTTTCTTAAACAAAATAACGTTTACGATTTGAGTAATTAATTAATTAATAAGTAATATTTTACCCTATTTTAGGTAGTTTCCTTACATTTTTTAATAAATTTATTGCAATAGATTTTTTAGAAAATTTAGTAACGTACATTTTTTTAATTTAAATAAGTATGTATAAAAACCCCTTTTTTATTTAAGATTCATTTTCTCATACAAAACATCAATTCAAACTAACGTAAGACGCATATCATTAAAATTTAAAATTTTGAAAATTTTGTTTCAATATCACATCGCATCTTCTATAAACTTGTAAAGAGTGATGTTACGTTATTTTGAATTTTAGGCAAAGATATATTAATTTAAATTACATAAAAAAGTAGAACTATTTTTTGCCACATATGTATGTGTATGTATATTTTGTATTTTTATTTACAGAATTTACTAACAACTCTTTTGCTTTAAAATGTTTGCAACATTCATCAAAATTTAGCCTTATTAAAATTTCATCCTTTATTAGGTCGAAAAGCATTCTATTCCTTTCTTATGAGTATACAGTAGCGAGCATAAAAAACGCAACGCCATGCAATGTGATTTTCAATAGCACTGATTTTACTCAAAAAGATATCCAAGTGTCCACATCTGCTGTTTTTATATTCTTATTGATCATTGGCAATTATAGTATGACATTTTGTCCAATATTTTTTTACGTAAAGATAATTATAAAATTGTTAGTAAAAACAGTGGTAAAATTGTTCGAGCAAAAAAATGCAACTCTACGGAAATTTACTTAATTTTTAAAATTTTGAAAAAAAATAATTATAAAAAATTGCTAAAAACTATAACAATGTTGCATTACCATCATTTACTATTAATACAAAAAAATTTAAGGGCATTAAAATTCAAAAGGATAAACATTTTATCCAAACCATACTCCTATTACGTTATAAAAATTTAGATATAATTAAGAATTGTGTTGTGATTAGAGTGCCGAAATAATTTTAATGGCTAGATTGAATTGGATTTTATTGATGCTACCCAAACGAACACATGTGGACATTTATGACTACTGCAACCTCCAAAAGATAATTTAATGATGCACATTTAATAAGGAGAAACCAATTCAATAAACCATATATTATTTACAAAAATAAATTAAGCGCCTATGCTTTTCGAAGCAGTTCCTTTATGCTTAAAATGGTGCAGTCGTATGCTATAGAAGGTCAATTAACGTAATTTTAATTTATTCATGTCCGATAATTTCGATCTGTTACTCAGGCCGTCTGGTCACAGATATTCCCTTAAATATTAAATTATAGGATTATATGAAATAGGAACAGTGTCAAATTTAATATTATTTACAGTTGTCTTCCACTGTTTTGGAATTCGTTTACTTACCAAAATAAATGGATGTTTGAATATGATTTCATTATTTGAAATTTTTAAAAACCACATGATGTCATATGATTGTGAAAATATTAGCATTAAATTTCAGCACCCTTCTAACATTAACTAGTCATATCCTTTTGATCTTCAGCTTTTATACACTCAGTTTTAGGCACACCACTCAGTTTTAGGCACACCACCACAATTATTTTATTTCCTTTTCATAGAGAATATCAGCAAGATTTTAAATTGGTAAAGAAATAAATAAAAATAATTAAAAATTTCTTGGTTTTCGAAAAATTCACCATACTGAACGGAAAATGCATCATTCGTTAATTCTGTTATCCTTTGTAGATTTCATATCCTTGAATTTATTAGTATTAACAGTAAATTACTGAATTGTAACAGTATTATAGTTTTTAGCAATTTTTTATAATTATTTTTTTCAAAATTTTGAAAATCAAGTCAATTTTCTTAGAGTTGCATTTTTTTTGCTCGCACAATTTTACCACTGTTTTTACTAAAAATTTTATAATTATCCTTACGAAAAAAAATATTGGACAAAATGTCATACAATAATTGCCTATGATCAATCTATATATATAAAAATGGATGTTTGTATGTGGGTATGTGTGTATGTATGTTCCGAATGAACTCAAAAACGGCTCCACCGATTTTGATGAAATTTTCAGGGAATCTTCAGAATAGCCTGGTGGGTAACACTCCAGATTTTTGATTTTTGGTCTGTGGGCGGAGGGCCGTGGCATTATCAAATTTTTACATTATACCGCTAATACCATCTATATATATAAAAAACTTCTGGACCGATTTTGATAAAATTTTCAGGGAATCTTCAGAATAGCCTGGTGGGTAACACTGTAAAGTCAGATTTTTGATTTTCGGTCTGTGGGCGGAGTGGCGTGGCATTATCAAATTTTTACATTATACCGCTAATACCATCTATATATATAAAAAACTTCTGGACCGATTTTGATGACATTTTCAGGGAATCATCAGAATAACCCAGCGGGTTACACTGTAAAGTCATATTTTTGATATTCGGTCTGTGGGCGGAGAGGTGTGTAAAAATCTAATTTTTACATTATACTTTTAATGCCATCTATCTATATATATAAAAATGGATGTTTGTATGTGGGTATGTTTTTTTTTTATACGAGGAAAAAATCATCTGCGAGACTTTAACACGCTAAAATAACCTCGAAACACTAGTCCATATTACCTGCGGAACCACCGCAAAAGTATTTCCTCGCAGGGGGGGTTAAGGTAAACACCTCATCTAGTACTACATTCTTCTTCGAATCTGCTCCTGGCTCCGTAATTCTAAGAGAACTAATTTTATGAACTCACATACATGCTCCCAGTTTTCCAAAGAAATCAGCATGAGCTGAACTATATTATAGGGGTTCACTCTACTTCCCATTAGCTGCTCAAGATTTGACCTGTGAGAACTAAACCGGGGACAATCAAAGAACACATGAACGGGATCCTCTTTCAACACAGTTCGGACAAAACGGAGATGTATCAAGTCTAAATCGATATAAGTACGATCTGAAACAACCGTGTCCACTTAGAAATTGAGTTAGGTAGAAATTTACATAACTATGCTCCCTACTGCACCACTCATCGACATCGGGTATCAGTGTATACGTCCACCTGCCCTTTTTTTGTAGTCGACCACCTGGACTGCCATTCCGCCATGATCTCTCTTCGGACATTCCTGACAGAGCTGTCATTCTCTGGTATGCCTCTTAATTCGTACCCACACTTTGCCTCCCTTGCCAGAATATCAATTGGTATCATGGCTGCGATGACAAAAGCTGCTTCATCAGATACTGTTCTATATGCACAGCATACCCGGAGTGCCATAAGCCTATAAACAGAATTTATTCTTCTAGCATAGGTTTTGAGCCTGGTGGACTCAGCCCATATCGGAGCTCCATAAAGAATTGTGCTTTTTACTACTCCCGCGAGAACTTTCCTTCTTAGGTACCTAGGACCTCTTGTGTTAGGCATTATACGGTGTAACGCAGCACATGTTTTACCAGCCTTAGCTTTTACATAATTGAAATGACATTTGAACGATAAACGGTTGTCTATCATGACACCCAGATACTTAAGGCTATCTTTGGTCCTTATTTCGCAGTTCTCAATTTTGAGGTTAGTATATTCTACCACCCTACGACTTGTTATCAATACAGCTTCAGTTTTATGTTCAGCCAACAAAAGACCCATTGAGTTGAGCCATGATTTGACCATGTAAATACTACTTTCTGCAACTGTTTTCGCTTCATCAATAGTCTTCCCGACGATCGTTAGCGCTACATCATCTGCAAAGCCTGTGATCTTCACCCTTTCCGGAAGATTGAGTCTTAAAACACCATCGTACATAACGTTCCATAAAAGGGGTCCTAGCACGGATCCCTGGGGAACTCCACCTGTTACGTCGTATTGCTTTGTTCCCTCATCGGTACCATAGACTAGAACTCTCTTTCGGAAGTAATCTTCAATAATGGCCACTAGATATGCTGGGGTATTTAGCCGTCTTAGAGAATTCACAATATTTTCCCAGTTAGCTGTATTGAAGGCATTCTTAACATCCAAAGTTACAACGATGCTGTATTCCTTGGCGCCATTCCTCCAACATTTGCCTTTAATTGCCTCTTTTGCAATGTCTACTACCTTGATTGCATCTATCGTCGATCTACGTTTTCTAAAACCAAATTGAGTATCTGATAGCCCTTCTACTAAGTCAATATGCTCCTCCAATCTATGACAAATAATGCTTTCCAGCAGCTTTCCGCAAGAATCGATCATACATAGTGGTCTATACGAAGGCGGATCTTCTAATGGTTTCCCATCCTTGGGTAGTAATACTAGTCTTTGTCTCTTCCAAATTGATGGAAAGGATCCTTTCCGCAAGAACATGTTGATTAGCTGTAATACTTTGTCGGCACTGCACTTTACAACCTCTTTTAAAACCGGGTTGGGAATCCCGTCAAATCCAGGCGCTTTCCTGTCATGAAATCTTGACACAGCCAGTTGTACTTCAGATAAAGTAACTACTGGGAAGCTAAAGCTATCTCGCGGATTACAGGATACCCATGTCGTGGCATCTCTTTGTGGGAAGAGGTGGGCTACTATGTTACTGAGGATTCTATCTTCTGTAGGTGATGATGTACTTGGACATTTCAGTTTCTTCATTACGAGCTTGTATGCTAATCCAAATGGATTGTTATCAACGTCTTCGCAGATGTTTAAGAAACTTGTTCTTTTACTTCTTCGAATTGCAGATTGAAGTGCCTTTTTCTTTACTCTAAGGATCTGGTGATGTATATCATTGTCCGGTCTGCCGCGAGTCCTTGTATAGTCCCTTCTGACTCGAACACATTCTTTGCGTAGCTCAGCGATTTCGTTATTCCACCAATATACAGGAGCTTTATTAATTCCGCGTTTCCTCTTCTTCATAGATGTATTACAAGACGTGTTGTGTAGTAAATTAGCTGTTCCGCCATATTCTCTAGAGAACCGTTCAATTCCATGTTTTCCATACATAAACGAAATATTTCTTTGTCAAAGGTGTTGCTCTTCCAACCAGGAAGTTCTTGTCTGGATGCTGCCGTAGCTGTTGGTATAGGGTCAGCAATATTCATAATTATACCACTGTGGTCGCTGTGGGTATAGATATCACAGATTTGCCAACTAATTCGGTTGCAGATACTAGAACTAGCAAAGGCGATATCGATTATTGAGCATCCTCCATTTCGGTTGAACGTTAGCTCGTTACCAGAGTTCATCAACACCACATTTAGTACAGTGAGCGATTCTAATAGTATCCTGTCCCTTTCACTGGTTCTTGGGCAGCCCCATTCCGTGGCCCAAGCATTAAAGTCACCGGCTATAATTACCCTATTTTTCCCTGTAGCATCGCATGTTAAGATATCAATGATTCTTTTATATTCATTAATATCGTACCTCGGGGGATGTAACAACTATATATGAATACATCGGAAGTCATAGCTCAAACAAACATCTAACTCGCGTACACTTTGTCTCAATAGCTCCTGAGCTGCTTCACAGTGGTTAAGATTTAGTTGAAGTAATCTGGTCATCGTGTTTTCAGTTGTAGTACCGCTTTACTGTATTGGTGACAACCGCTGAACCAGTAACATGTCCAGTCCAAACTGGATTCTTCGAGCAAGATTTAATATTGTGACCTCCTTCCCCACAACGGAAACAATTACCAGAGTAGTCATTGGGGCTTTTACATCTTACTGCCGTGACCGAAGTCAAGGCACTTGTAGCATATTTTTGGTGTTAATTTTTCGCGAATTCGGCATACCACCCATCCAATACGTATTTTTGCAGTTTTAAGCAATATGTTAGCTACTGCAGCACTCAAGGCAATAGTGGCGATTTGGGTACCTCTATATGCTTTCCTCATTGACTTTATTGCAGACGGTTGCAACATATTGAATTCTTCTGATTCACCAATAAGAGCTTCAAAAACCTCCTCTTTCGTGGTTACTTCATCAATGTCTCTTATTTCCAATACTACTTCATGTGTAAGGGCTCGTACATCTGCTACAGAGCCGATAGCTCCTACAATCGCTTCCCTGAATTTGTTCGTGTCTTCGTGAGCAGATTTGTTTAACTGCAGGAGCAGTTCACCTTTTTCCGTCTTCCTAATGTATGTATGCATGTATGTATGTATGTATGTATGTATGTATGTATGTATGTATGTATGTATGTATGTATGTATGTATGTATGTATGTATGTATGTATGTATGTATGTATGTATGTATGTATGTATGTATGTATGTATGTATGTATGTATGTATGTATGTATGTATGTATGTATGTATGTATGTATGTATGTATGTATGTATGTATGTATGTATGTATGTATGTATGTATGTATGTATGTATGTATGTATGTATGTATGTATGTATGTATGTATGTATGTATGTATGTATGTATGTATGTATGTATGTATGTATGTATGTATGTATGTATGTATGTATGTATGTATGTATGTATGTATGTATGTATGTATGTATGTATGTATGTATGTATGTATGTATGTATGTATGTATGTATGTATGTATGTATGTATGTATGTATGTATGTATGTATGTATGTATGTATGTATGTATGTATGTATGTATGTATGTATGTATGTATGTATGTATGTATGTATGTATGTATGTATGTATGTATGTATGTATGTATGTATGTATGTATGTATGTATGTATGTATGTATGTATGTATGTATGTATGTATGTATGTATGTATGTATGTATGTATGTATGTATGTATGTATGTATGTATGTATGTATGTATGTATGTATGTATGTATGTATGTATGTATGTATGTATGTATGTATGTATGTATGTATGTATGTATGTATGTATGTATGTATGTATGTATGTATGTATGTATGTATGTATGTATGTATGTATGTATGTATGTATGTATGTATGTACGTATGTATGTATGTACGTATGTATGTATGTATGTATGTATGTATGTATGTATGTATGTATGTATGTATGTATGTATGTATGTATGTATGTATGTATGTATGTATGTATGTATGTATGTATGTATGTATGTATGTATGTATGTATGTATGTATGTATGTATGTATGTATGTATGTATGTATGTATGTATGTATGTATGTATGTATGTATGTATGTCTATACGAAGGCGGATCTTCTAATGGTTTCCCATCCTTGGGTAGTAATACTAGTCTTTGTCTCTTCCAAATTGATGGAAAGGATCCTTTCCGCAAGAACATGTTGATTAGCTGTAATACTTTGTCGGCACTGCACTTTACAACCTCTTTTAAAACCGGGTTGGGAATCCCGTCAAATCCAGGCGCTTTCCTGTCATGAAATCTTGACACAGCCAGTTGTACTTCAGATAAAGTAACTACTGGGAAGCTAAAGCTATCTCGCGGATTACAGGATACCCATGTCGTGGCATCTCTTTGTGGGAAGAGGTGGGCTACTATGTTACTGAGGATTCTATCTTCTGTAGGTGATGATGTACTTGGACATTTCAGTTTCTTCATTACGAGCTTGTATGCTAATCCAAATGGATTGTTATCAACGTCTTCGCAGATGTTTAAGAAACTTGTTCTTTTACTTCTTCGAATTGCAGATTGAAGTGCCTTTTTCTTTACTCTAAGGATCTGGTGATGTATATCATTGTCCGGTCTGCCGCGAGTCCTTGTATAGTCCCTTCTGACTCGAACACATTCTTTGCGTAGCTCAGCGATTTCGTTATTCCACCAATATACAGGAGCTTTATTAATTCCGCGTTTCCTCTTCTTCATAGATGTATTACAAGACGTGTTGTGTAGTAAATTAGCTGTTCCGCCATATTCTCTAGAGAACCGTTCAATTCCATGTTTTCCATACATAAACGAAATATTTCTTTGTCAAAGGTGTTGCTCTTCCAACCAGGAAGTTCTTGTCTGGATGCTGCCGTAGCTGTTGGTATAGGGTCAGCAATATTCATAATTATACCACTGTGGTCGCTGTGGGTATAGATATCACAGATTTGCCAACTAATTCGGTTGCAGATACTAGAACTAGCAAAGGCGATATCGATTATTGAGCATCCTCCATTTCGGTTGAACGTTAGCTCGTTACCAGAGTTCATCAACACCACATTTAGTACAGTGAGCGATTCTAATAGTATCCTGTCCCTTTCACTGGTTCTTGGGCAGCCCCATTCCGTGGCCCAAGCATTAAAGTCACCGGCTATAATTACCCTATTTTTCCCTGTAGCATCGCATGTTAAGATATCAATGATTCTTTTATATTCATTAATATCGTACCTCGGGGGATGTAACAACTATATATGAATACATCGGAAGTCATAGCTCAAACAAACATCTAACTCGCGTACACTTTGTCTCAATAGCTCCTGAGCTGCTTCACAGTGGTTAAGATTTAGTTGAAGTAATCTGGTCATCGTGTTTTCAGTTGTAGTACCGCTTTACTGTATTGGTGACAACCGCTGAACCAGTAACATGTCCAGTCCAAACTGGATTCTTCGAGCAAGATTTAATATTGTGACCTCCTTCCCCACAACGGAAACAATTACCAGAGTAGTCATTGGGGCTTTTACATCTTACTGCCGTGACCGAAGTCAAGGCACTTGTAGCATATTTTTGGTGTTAATTTTTCGCGAATTCGGCATACCACCCATCCAATACGTATTTTTGCAGTTTTAAGCAATATGTTAGCTACTGCAGCACTCAAGGCAATAGTGGCGATTTGGGTACCTCTATATGCTTTCCTCATTGACTTTATTGCAGACGGTTGCAACATATTGAATTCTTCTGATTCACCAATAAGAGCTTCAAAAACCTCCTCTTTCGTGGTTACTTCATCAATGTCTCTTATTTCCAATACTACTTCATGTGTAAGGGCTCGTACATCTGCTACAGAGCCGATAGCTCCTACAATCGCTTCCCTGAATTTGTTCGTGTCTTCGTGAGCAGATTTGTTTAACTGCAGGAGTATGTATGTATGTATGTATGTATGTATGTATGTATGCATGTATGTATGTATGTATGTATGTATGTATGTATGTATGTATGTATGTATGTATGTATGTATGTATGTATGTATGTATGTATGTATGTATGTATGTATGTATGTATGTATGTATGTATGTATGTATGTATGTATGTATGTATGTATGTATGTATGTATGTATGTATGTATGTATGTATGTATGTATGTATGTATGTATGTATGTATGTATGTATGTATGTATGTATGTATGTATGTATGTATGTATGTATGTATGTATGTATGTATGTATGTATGTATGTATGTATGTATGTATGTATGTATGTATGTATGTATGTATGTATGTATGTATGTATGTATGTATGTATGTATGTATGTATGTATGTATGTATGTATGTATGTATGTATGTATGTATGTATGTATGTATGTATGTATGTATGTATGTATGTATGTATGTATGTATGTATGTATGTATGTATGTATGTATGTATGTATGTATGTATGTATGTATGTATGTATGTATGTATGTATGTATGTATGTATGTATGTATGTATGTATGTATGTATGTATGTATGTATGTATGTATGTATGTATGTATGTATGTATGTATGTATGTATGTATGTATGTATGTATGTATGTATGTATGTATGTATGTATGTATGTATGTATGTATGTATGTATGTATGTATGTATGTATGTATGTATGTATGTATGTATGTATGTATGTATGTATGTATGTATGTATGTATGTATGTATGTATGTATGTATGTATGTATGTATGTATGTATGTATGTATGTATGTATGTATGTATGTATGTATGTATGTATGTATGTATGTATGTATGTATGTATGTATGTATGTATGTATGTATGTATGTATGTATGTATGTATGTATGTATGTATGTATGTATGTATGTATGTATGTATGTATGTATGTATGTATGTATGTATGTATGTATGTATGTATGTATGTATGTATGTATGTATGTATGTATGTATGTATGTATGTATGTATGTATGTATGTATGTATGTATGTATGTATGTATGTATGTATGTATGTATGTATGTATGTATGTATGTATGTATGTATGTATGTATGTATGTATGTATGTATGTATGTATGTATGTATGTATGTATGTATGTATGTATGTATGTATGTATGTATGTATGTATGTATGTATGTATGTATGTATGTATGTATGTATGTATGTATGTATGTATGTATGTATGTATGTATGTATGTATGTATGTATGTATGTATGTATGTATGTATGTATGTATGTATGTATGTATGTATGTATGTATGTATGTATGTATGTATGTATGTATGTATGTATGTATGTATGTATGTATGTATGTATGTATGTATGTATGTATGTATGTATGTATGTATGTATGTATGTATGTATGTATGTATGTATGTATGTATGTATGTATGTATGTATGTATGTATGTATGTATGTATGTATGTATGTATGTATGTATGTATGTATGTATGTATGTATGTATGTATGTATGTATGTATGTATGTATGTATGTATGTATGTATGTATGTATGTATGTATGTATGTATGTATGTATGTATGTATGTATGTATGTATGTATGTATGTATGTATGTATGTATGTATGTATGTATGTATGTATGTATGTATGTATGTATGTATGTATGTATGTATGTATGTATGTATGTATGTATGTATGTATGTATGTATGTATGTATGTATGTATGTATGTATGTATGTATGTATGTATGTATGTATGTATGTATGTATGTATGTATGTATGTATGTATGTATGTATGTATGTATGTATGTATGTATGTATGTATGTATGTATGTATGTATGTATGTATGTATGTATGTATGTATGTATGTATGTATGTATGTATGTATGTATGTATGTATGTATGTATGTATGTATGTATGTATGTATGTATGTATGTATGTATGTATGTATGTATGTATGTATGTATGTATGTATGTATGTATGTATGTATGTATGTATGTATGTATGTATGTATGTATGTATGTATGTATGTATGTATGTATGTATGTATGTATGTATGTATGTATGTATGTATGTATGTATGTATGTATGTATGTATGTATGTATGTATGTATGTATGTATGTATGTATGTATGTATGTATGTATGTATGTATGTATGTATGTATGTATGTATGTATGTATGTATGTATGTATGTATGTATGTATGTATGTATGTATGTATGTATGTATGTATGTATGTATGTATGTATGTATGTATGTATGTATGTATGTATGTATGTATGTATGTATGTATGTATGTATGTATGTATGTATGTATGTATGTATGTATGTATGTATGTATGTATGTATGTATGTATGTATGTATGTATGTATGTATGTATGTATGTATGTATGTATGTATGTATGTATGTATGTATGTATGTATGTATGTATGTATGTATGTATGTATGTATGTATGTATGTATGTATGTATGTATGTATGTATGTATGTATGTATGTATGTATGTATGTATGTATGTATGTATGTATGTATGTATGTATGTATGTATGTATGTATGTATGTATGTATGTATGTATGTATGTATGTATGTATGTATGTATGTATGTATGTATGTATGTATGTATGTATGTATGTATGTATGTATGTATGTATGTATGTATGTATGTATGTATGTATGTATGTATGTATGTATGTATGTATGTATGTATGTATGTATGTATGTATGTATGTATGTATGTATGTATGTATGTATGTATGTATGTATGTATGTATGTATGTATGTATGTATGTATGTATGTATGTATGTATGTATGTATGTATGTATGTATGTATGTATGTATGTATGTATGTATGTATGTATGTATGTATGTATGTATGTATGTATGTATGTATGTATGTATGTATGTATGTATGTATGTATGTATGTATGTATGTATGTATGTATGTATGTATGTATGTATGTATGTATGTATGTATGTATGTATGTATGTATGTATGTATGTATGTATGTATGTATGTATGTATGTATGTATGTATGTATGTATGTATGTATGTATGTATGTATGTATGTATGTATGTATGTATGTATGTATGTATGTATGTATGTATGTATGTATGTATGTATGTATGTATGTATGTATGTATGTATGTATGTATGTATGTATGTATGTATGTATGTATGTATGTATGTATGTATGTATGTATGTATGTATGTATGTATGTATGTATGTATGTATGTATGTATGTATGTATGTATGTATGTATGTATGTATGTATGTATGTATGTATGTATGTATGTATGTATGTATGTATGTATGTATGTATGTATGTATGTATGTATGTATGTATGTATGTATGTATGTATGTATGTATGTATGTATGTATGTATGTATGTATGTATGTATGTATGTATGTATGTATGTATGTATGTATGTATGTATGTATGTATGTATGTATGTATGTATGTATGTATGTATGTATGTATGTATGTATGTATGTATGTATGTATGTATGTATGTATGTATGTATGTATGTATGTATGTATGTATGTATGTATGTATGTATGTATGTATGTATGTATGTATGTATGTATGTATGTATGTATGTATGTATGTATGTATGTATGTATGTATGTATGTATGTATGTATGTATGTATGTATGTATGTATGTATGTATGTATGTATGTATGTATGTATGTATGTATGTATGTATGTATGTATGTATGTATGTATGTATGTATGTATGTATGTATGTATGTATGTATGTATGTATGTATGTATGTATGTATGTATGTATGTATGTATGTATGTATGTATGTATGTATGTATGTATGTATGTATGTATGTATGTATGTATGTATGTATGTATGTATGTATGTATGTATGTATGTATGTATGTATGTATGTATGTATGTATGTATGTATGTATGTATGTATGTATGTATGTATGTATGTATGTATGTATGTATGTATGTATGTATGTATGTATGTATGTATGTATGTATGTATGTATGTATGTATGTATGTATGTATGTATGTATGTATGTATGTATGTATGTATGTATGTATGTATGTATGTATGTATGTATGTATGTATGTATGTATGTATGTATGTATGTATGTATGTATGTATGTATGTATGTATGTATGTATGTATGTATGTATGTATGTATGTATGTATGTATGTATGTATGTATGTATGTATGTATGTATGTATGTATGTATGTATGTATGTATGTATGTATGTATGTATGTATGTATGTATGTATGTATGTATGTATGTATGTATGTATGTATGTATGTATGTATGTATGTATGTATGTATGTATGTATGTATGTATGTATGTATGTATGTATGTATGTATGTATGTATGTATGTATGTATGTATGTATGTATGTATGTATGTATGTATGTATGTATGTATGTATGTATGTATGTATGTATGTATGTATGTATGTATGTATGTATGTATGTATGTATGTATGTATGTATGTATGTATGTATGTATGTATGTATGTATGTATGTATGTATGTATGTATGTATGTATGTATGTATGTATGTATGTATGTATGTATGTATGTATGTATGTATGTATGTATGTATGTATGTATGTATGTATGTATGTATGTATGTATGTATGTATGTATGTATGTATGTATGTATGTATGTATGTATGTATGTATGTATGTATGTATGTATGTATGTATGTATGTATGTATGTATGTATGTATGTATGTATGTATGTATGTATGTATGTATGTATGTATGTATGTATGTATGTATGTATGTATGTATGTATGTATGTATGTATGTATGTATGTATGTATGTATGTATGTATGTATGTATGTATGTATGTATGTATGTATGTATGTATGTATGTATGTATGTATGTATGTATGTATGTATGTATGTATGTATGTATGTATGTATGTATGTATGTATGTATGTATGTATGTATGTATGTATGTATGTATGTATGTATGTATGTATGTATGTATGTATGTATGTATGTATGTATGTATGTGTATGTTATGTATGTATGTATGTATGTATGTATGTATGTATGTATGTATGTATGTATGTATGTATGTATGTAATGTATGTATGTTATGTATGTATGTATGTATGTATGTATGTAATGTATGTATGTATGTATGTATGTAAGTATGTATGTATGTATGTATGTATGTATGTATGTATGTATGTATGTATGTATGTATGTATGTATGTATGTATGTATGTATGTATGTATGTATGTATGTATGTATGTATGTATGTATGTATGTATGTATGTATGTATGTATGTATGTATGTATGTATGTATGTATGTATGTATGTATGTATGTATGTATGTATGTATGTATGTATGTATGTATGTATGTATGTATGTATGTATGTATGTATGTATGTATGTATGTATGTATGTATGTATGTATGTATGTATGTATGTATGTATGTATGTATGTATGTATGTATGTATGTATGTATGTATGTATGTATGTATGTATGTATGTATGTATGTATGTATGTATGTATGTATGTATGTATGTATGTATGTATGTATGTATGTATGTATGTATGTATGTATGTATGTATGTATGTATGTATGTATGTATGTATGTATGTATGTATGTATGTATGTATGTATGTATGTATGTATGTATGTATGTTGTATGTATGTATGTATGTATGTATGTATGTATGTATGTATGTATGTATGTATGTATGTATGTATGTATGTATGTATGTATGTATGTATGTATGTATGTATGTATGTATGTATGTATGTATGTATGTATGTATGTATGTATGTATGTATGTATGTATGTATGTATGTATGTATGTATGTATGTATGTATGTATGTATGTATGTATGTATGTATGTATGTATGTATGTATGTATGTATGTATGTATGTATGTATGTATGTATGTATGTATGTATGTATGTATGTATGTATGTATGTATGTATGTATGTATGTATGTATGTATGTATGTATGTATGTATGTATGTATGTTATGTATGTATGTATGTATGTATGTATGTATGTATGTATGTATGTATGTATGTATGTATGTATGTATGTATGTATGTATGTATGTATGTATGTATGTATGTATGTATGTATGTATGTATGTATGTATGTATGTATGTATGTATGTATGTATGTATGTATGTATGTATGTATGTATGTATGTATGTATGTATGTATGTATGTATGTATGTATGTATGTATGTATGTATGTATGTATGTATGTATGTATGTATGTATGTATGTATGTATGTATGTATGTATGTATGTATGTATGTATGTATGTATGTATGTATGTATGTATGTATGTATGTATGTATGTATGTATGTATGTAGTATGTATGTATGTATGTATGTATGTATGTATGTATGTATGTATGTATGTATGTATGTATGTATGTATGTATGTATGTATGTATGTATGTATGTATGTATGTATGTATGTATGTATGTATGTATTGTATGTATGTATGTATGTATGTATGTATGTATGTATGTATGTATGTATTGTATGTATGTATGTATGTATGTATGTATGTATGTATGTATGTATGTGTATGTATGTATGTATGTATGTATGTATGTATGTATGTATGTATGTATGTATGTATGTATGTATGTATG